>NC_056729.1:1950161086-1950346086 GCF_019279795.1 Protopterus annectens | reverse complement strand
GCATATTTTCTGTCCTTGACCTAGCACTCTTGTGTGGGGTCATTTACTGCACTGTTATAACTTGATATTACTTGTGAACCTCTGCTATCTCTGTAAAAAACAAAAACAAAAAAAAAATCTAGCTTTTTTCCCACTTTTCTGAGAGTTAAAAAAGTTCAGTTACAGGCTTGCTGTTCCTGAACTGTTTGAAAGTTTCTGTGAGGCCATTTTTGCTTGGGCTGGAGGAGGGTCTCTCTGTTGATCAGTGGCAGTGACTAACATTGAGCAGCTTCCCTGCCCCCCGTAGAGGTGGTTACTGACTTGAAACTGTAGTTTTATTTTCCCTTTTGGGTCTATTCCTGCTTCTTTCCATCCCCTGCTATCAAGCACGCTTTAACGTGCTTTAGCGCGGAGTTGCCACTAGAGCAGCATCGGGCAGCGCCGGTTAAACAAGGTTAAACTCTTTCTGGCTCCAGAAAGTCTGTTCTTCAATTTTTCCCTTAGAACTGCTCTGTTAGGAACCTAAACAGTTTACACCTACACTAAAAAGTGCAGCACTTGTTCCAAATAGCTTTTTCTTCTCAAAAAGCTCAGCACTTGTCTTATAAGCATATCCCTTGTCTTATAAGCATTCTCTTTGCAGGTCAAGCACTCCTATATTATACAAATCCCTCACTAGCAAAACCCCACAGGAGTGCCCACTTCCCTGCTAAGCCCACTACTTTTCTGTCTCATACCAACTCATAATTCTTTCTAGCATGTCGAAGGGTCAGATGCTGGCGTCCTCTCCTGCCCAGTTGGTGAATCTGGGAATTCTGAGACAATGTTACAATTGTCTCATGTACACGGACAACCCTCTCCTCCTCCCACGTAACACTAACACTTGTGAGAGATGCAGCTATTTAGCCAGACTGGAGGCTGAGCTCTCTCAACTCAGGACTGGCAAGACCAGGCAGGAGGAGAAGGCAACTACACACACCACAATACCAGTCTCACATAACTCAACCACACCACTGAATCAAACACATAAACACACTAAGACATACTCGAGGCTCTGAGTAAAAATTTACCTAAACAGCAGAGGCCTCCAAAGCAGACACCCAAGCAACTGCAAACTCAATACACCACACAAACAACACATAAACAACAAAATCAGTGTGCAAAGCAGTCACTGCCCTTAAGGCTAAATACAACACCAAACATACTTGTCATAGGTGACTCCATAGTCAGACACACTGACGTCCCGCTCACCAGACTGAGTAAGGAGAAGGTCACAGTAAGCTGCCTGTCGGTGGCTAGAATCCGCCACATAACACAAGCACTCAGGTCTCTCAACAGCAGGTACAAGTACGACTCAGTCATTGTCCACGCTGTTGTCAACGACCTGAGACGTACCTCCTTGGACTACATGAAAAGAGACATTGAGGAGCTCTCTGATTATGTAGCCCAGGCAGGTATGACCCTGACCTTGAGCAGTATCCTACCTTCACCTAGAATGATGCCACAATACAGTGATAAGATGATCAGCTTTAATAATTGGCTTAAATTCTGGTGTCATTCAAAGGGGATCCAATGTCTGTCTGCCTGGGATGACATGCTGGACAAGCCACGCTGCTTCGCAAGGGACGGCTTGCACCTGTCACCCCTAGGCTTCCGGATATTGGCAAAGGCTCTTGCCACCCCCATAGTGCCTTTTTAGGCAAGGCTCAAATTCTAAACCTACCACTCTAGAACACAAAAAAGGAAAAAGTCTAAGGGTAATGCTGCTCAATGCCAGAAGTCTCAATCTCAAGATGCACGCACTCGAGGCCCTTCTCAGTATGGAGAACATCGATGTCTGTGCTGTGACAGAAACCTGGTTCAAGGCTCCTGAGAGCACCCCAGCACTAGCAGGTTTCACCTCATATCATGCGTTCGGCCCCAAAATCCGGACAACACCAAGAAAGGAGGGGGGTGTCCATATTCATAAAGGACACCCACACCTCAAGGTTGGTGGCAACGCACGATGCATCGGAGACCATCCAGGTGCAGTTAACCATAGGCAAGACTGCTCTGCAATTTGTAGCATGTTACAGGCCACCCTCTCAAACTCAGGAACCTCACATGGCCTTCCTGAAAACAATGGAGGGGATAAATGTATCTCCAAACACCATCATACTAGGTGACCTCAACTACCCTAATATAGACTGGGAACACTACTCAAGCCCAAACACTCTAGCCCAAAGGTTCCTGGAGTTCATAAACTCAAATGCCATGGAACAACTAGTCACCATCCCCACAAGAGGAGAAAACATACTTGATCTCATCATCACGAACATGGGATCAAAATGTTCAACACCGGAAGTATACCCCTCACTGGTGAGATCAGATCATAAACTAATCTCGCTGGAGGTCCTCATCCCGCCCCCACCTGAAATAAAAAGACCACAGTGAAAAACTTCTCAAAAGCCGACTTCACACTTCTAAAAACTAATGTGGTCTCCTTTAAGGCCCCTGAGCCAGTGGTAAACGTTACTCAAACCGCTGAATCACTTACAAATGCCTTCTACCAGCACCTACAGGACTGCATGGATCAGGCAATCCCAAACAAAACTAAGACTCTTTGTACCAAAGGCAAGCGTCCAGTCTGGTGGACCCCAGCCATAAACAAGCTCTACAACAAAAGGAGGAAGCTACTACAAGATAGAGCAAAATCCTTGAAAGGTAAGACACCTTTGATCATTATAAGTAAAAAACTAAGAGCTCTCATAAAATCATCCAAGGCAAATTTTGAGAGAAAAATCGCCAAGGACTCAAAAGACAGTCATAAGGCCTTCTTTGGCTATGTTAGAAACCTAGGAGGAAACTCCCAGATATGCTCAGAATTAGTTCAAAATGATGTGAAGATTACTGAACCTACACACATTGCCAACATACTGGCTGACAGGTTCAGTGCAAACTTCTCCCCCCTCCCCAAAAGGAGAGATATCTATACCAGAGGATTGTAGCCCCCCAAACATCTCCAACACCCAGGTGAGAACTGCTCTCTCCAAAGCAAAAAACACAGCATCCATGGGACCGGATGGTGTCCCCGGCTGTGTGCTCCACGAACTCAATGAGGAATTAAACCCGCAGTTAGGACAGCTGTTTAATCTTAGCCTCACCTCAGGATACGTACCCAAGGAGTGGCGCACGGCGACTGTGGTCCCACTTCACAAGGGCGGTGCCTCCACCGACCCTGGAAATTACCGTCCCATTAGCTTGACAAGCCTTATCTGCAAAGCCATGGAGAGGATCATAATGGAACTCATAAATAAAGACATAGGGAACTTGCAGACTTTGGATCCAACCCAGTTTGGCTTTGTCAAAGGCAGATCATGCCTTTTAAACTTGGTTGACTTTTTCGAGACAGTCACCAAGGCCATCGATGAGGGAAAGGCAGTCCATACAGCCTACCTTGACCTAGCAAAGGCCTTCGACACAATACCCCACTCAGGTATCATCGAAAAACTCATCAGCTTGAATGTAAACCCATACATCACAAGATGGGTTGCAAACTGGCTAAGTGACAGAACCCACAGGGTCAGAGTTGCTGGAGCCATGTCAGACTCAAAGCCTGTCACAAGTGGTGTCCCACAGGGATCAGTCCTGGGTCCACTCTTGTTCGGCATCTACTTTTCTGAAGTACAAGCAAACACAGGAGGGTTATAGCTGACAAAGTTTGCAGATGACTGCAAGCTGGGCGCCATAGTCGAAAACACATCTGACACAGATATCCTTCAGAAGGGCCTCACAGAAACGGATAACTGGTGCCAGAGCCATGGCCTAAAGTTAAATGCCAAGAAATGCATAGTCATACCCTTCGGGAAAAACAAGGTTACCCCTAGCTACCATATAGGTGGCAATCCACTGAGCACAGAAGAAGTCATCAGGGATCTGGGGACCCAGGTTGACAGTAGCCTTTCGTTTGACACTCATGTTGCTAAAGTAGTTAGGAAAACCTTCTACATTGCCCACCTGATCATGAAGGGATTCACATCTAGATCAAGGGAGGTCATCGTCCCCTGTACTCATCACTCATTAGACCTATGATTGAGTACAATGCCCCATTCGAATGTATCTGACCCGACACCTGCAGCAGCTGGAAAGGCCCCAAAAGTTCCTCACCAAAAGGATAAAGGGTCTCAAAAATATGTCTTATGCTGCCCGACTGAAAGAACTCCAGCTCTATTCAGTCTCATACCGCTTGCTCAGAGGTGACCTGTGCCTGACATATAAGGCCATGTCAAACCCTGATTTGATGAATATGCTTCACCTCAAAAATCTAGATCCCTCAGAACCACAAGGGCGGGAGACTTAAACCTTGACACGGTTATTAATAGAACGTGCTGGAGGGACAGATTCATCACCCAGAGACTCCCTATGCTGTGGAACAAAATCCCGGTACATGTGAGGCAGAGCACCTCGCTGGCCTTGTTCAAGAGGAATCTTGACCAATGGATGGGGGATCGCAGATATACCCCAGGGATTACTTCAGTGTCACTGCTTGACAGAGGCACAGCAAAATAATAGGCATAGTTTTATTCAAACTAAAGGGGTGGCGAAAGCCAAATAACTATGGGCTAGGCTTATAAATGCCCTTGGGCAGATAGCCTAGTACGAACCTATGAACCTATGAACCTATGACAGTACTGGAAAGTTGTGTATATCCAACAGGGAATAACAAAAACAGGATATGAGTTACTGTAATCAAGGCAGTGTCTGCCACTGAAGGGTGTTTAGCTCAGTTTGTGGGTAAAATATTGGAAAGAACTTGTAGGATACCCCAGTTGGGAGCTTCACTTTATTAGCACTAAAATTTTGACCAAATAACCCTTTGATACTATTATTGATTTACAAAGCAGAACATTGTTAGAAATTCCCACCCAAAGCAGCAACTGTATAACTTTTAATTTGATTAAAGAGAAGTCTCCTCTCTGAATGCTTGTTTGCCCGTGAAAAATGTCTCCAGTGATTTGTCATGTACATGCCAGTTGTAATGCAATTACAAATGTTTAACATTTCTTAATACTGGTTGACCACAGGCACTATTAGCTGGGTGTTAGGAGTTTCTGGTCAGCTATCATGACATCAGCACAGAAAGGATTATGTGCTTTCAGGAAATTCCTTGGTCTGTGTAGAGGGGTAAATAGGAAAGCCAACTCATTTTAGTATACTTTTAAGAAAAAAAATTAAAACAGTACCTTTTTTCCATATTCTGCAACCAAATTGTGTGCTGTGCGTACAAAGCCAATTTGCTGGCAGATGAACTATGGAAATGATCTTTAACTAATTTTGTATTTCTTTTTCTGACTTTACATCCAGCTTGACTAGCAAAAAAAAAAGTGGAAGTTAACTTTACACTCAATCATTGTCTCTTATGCCACTCCTACAGTTTTTCTTTTGATTCTAAAAGCTTGGCATATTTCTTTTTCATCTGTGTTCTTCAACTTTGTCTGCAAATCCCAGTAGATTCTTTTTCTCTCATCTTTCAAAGTCTCTAGTTAGATTCGCTAATTATCTTTTTAAGGACAAAGAAACCCTCCAACTTGTACAAAATTGTATGTATGTAATCCATCTACACTCTTTTAATACATGGTACAGCTTCTGCATTTGCAGATTTCTCAACATGTAACTCAATTTTTTGGACGTGCTGATTCAACATTCTTACTTTCTTTACTTCAAGTGTTAATTCTTTATCAGAAATCCCAGATGTTCTTCATGTTTCACTGTTGCAGTAATTACATTTGGGTTATCTGCTTGAAGTAGCTCTCAGTCGGTCTGAACAAAGTCTTGGGTCCTGCATCGATTGCTGTCCCTTCTTCCGTGACGTCAGGTCGTCGGGGGTATAAAACATGCTGGGCGGTACCCGAAGCAGAAGCAGTTCACAAGTGTCGGTTGGCCGACTCCTGAAATTTTCATTTTCGAGTTTCAGAACCGAAGTCTTCAACTAAAGCTAAGTACCCCGTTGGGAAAACTTTTTCTTGCTCCTTACTGATGTCAGTAAAAGTTAATAATTGCATTTCTTGTGGAAAGCAAATACCTCACAAAGATTTTCATTCATACTGTATTCCTTGCCCAGTCCCTGACCACGACGTACCTTGCTGTCGGTTTTGTGCCTTATTTAATCAACATACTATCTGTCGTCTGTATATTTTCGCCTCTAAATATTTTGGTTCTCAGTTCAATTATCCTGAAATGTCATTGGTAAGCCATCCGACTACTGGTATTCCGAAAAAATGCAAAGATAGACAGGCCGCCTAGGTCCAAAGCTGCCGACGACGCTTCTCCTAAGCCAGTTCGCCGGTACTCAGTGAGGCGCTTTCGCAGCCCTTGATACCCTCTACTTCTGATTTGCAGGCCTCTGCTGTGACCCATTCGGAGTCCGGTATGCCGCGAGATGCTTCAACTGTGGAACCTGCACATGTCTGTACCTTGGATGAGTTCGGAGCCGCTGTGCAGGCACCGGCTTCTGAGGCTGTATTCAGGCCTACGGACTTGCATATTAAACCGACGACTCCTTCTTCTTTAAGGCCTAAACCTCAAACCATGCCTAAGAAACCGACGCCCAGGCCGCATGCACAGGCCTCTATGCCTAAAAAAATTATAAGAATGGCTGAAGATCTTATAACTCTAATCAAGGAAGCCAACCCCCCCTTCTAAGAGACCTAGGACTGAATTTGTTTATAAATCCTCTGATCAGGATTCTGAATTTTCTGTTAATTCTGATTATCTGGATTTACCATTATCTACTTATGAGGATTCTGATGCAGATGACTCTATTCCCTCTGCTTCCTCTCCAAAGGATTTTTCTTTTTGGTGAAACCTTGCACACTTTAAGGGAGCATTTTCACTGGGAAAGCCAGGAATTTTCTGATTCAAAAAAGAGAATTAGGGATTTCTTGCTCCTACCTCTGCATAGGCCTTTAGCTATACCTCGAGTACTAGACATTATTGATGATGCCTTTTTGGAATCTAGTTTGGCCCCTGATTCTTTGCTTCCTGCTCCCAGAAAACCTGATAGATATTACAGGGTCCCTGATTCTCACAAGTTCCTTTTTAAAAATCCTATTGCGGATCCAGAGACCATTTCACAGGGACCCAAGGGCATTAAGGCTGCTACGGCTAAAAATCCTACCCCTTCTGACAGAGACTCCAGGGCGCTGGATAGATGGGGTAAGAAGGTTTGCACTTCTGCAACCTTCGCCATTAGGGCCTTAAACTGTCAGTTTCTTATGTTAAAGTATCAACAACATGTTATTGGATTGCTTAAACAGAAAATGTTGTTGATTCCTGACTCTGCTGAAAATAAAGAATTACAGGATTTAATGCATTCTGCAGAACAGGTTGGGAAACGTACTTTGCAATTTGGATTTGATTCTTTAGAAACCTCTTGCAGGGCTGCTGTCACTGGGTCTGTACTCAGAAGGCATGCTTGGCTTAAGGAGCAATCTTTGCCTGATCATGTTAAAACTAAACTGTTGGATGCTCCCTTAAATCAGGACCGCTTGTTTGACAACAAAGATGAGCAAGTTCTTAAAAAGATGGAAGATAAAGCTAAATCTATGCAAACTGTGGAAGATTCTTTTTTACAAGTTCAGCCTCCAAGATTTAGTAGGCATTGGCCCTCTAAGAACTGGTCCTTTCCGGCCCCTTCCAGATCTTCCCAATCCAAACCCAGACACAGCAGAAACCCCAGGTTTCAGACACAGGGGACGCACAAGACTAAGCAGTGGGGGGCTTCCGCATCCAAATCTGGGAGTAGTAAGACTCCCCCCTATGTAAAACTGTCTCAATGAATTGCCTTTAAAACTTCCAAGCACTTCTCAACTGAATGCTCCTTTAGGCGGAAAGATTGGTTTGCAGACCCAAAACTGGAAACTCATAACCCAGGACAAATGGGTCTTAAATATAGTGTCCTGAGGATACAGATTTCACTTCCACACATTACCAACACCAAGTGGGTGGCCAGACCTACCCCCAAATCAGTGGGCAGAGGCCCAAAAGCAAGTACTTTCTTTCTTAAACATGGGGGCTATTCAGATGGTACCAGAAGAGGAAAAGGGACAAGGTTTCTATTCGAGACTTTTCCTGGTACCCAGAAAAGACAATTCATGGTGTCCTATCCTGGAACTTTCTACTCTAAACACCTTTTTGGTGATTCCAAAATTCAAGATGCTGACTCTTCACCAGTTGCTTCTTTATGCTAGGCAAGGATGCTTGGTTGACAACATTAGATTTAAAAGCAGCATACCTGCACATCCCTATCAGGAACTCTTGCAGAAGATACCTATGCTTCAAAGCAGGCTACACTCATTATCAGTTCTCTGCACTGCCCTTTGGCTTATCTACTGCACCGAGGGTATTCACAAAGTGCCTAGCTCCAGTCATTGCATTTTGCAGACAAAGAAATATTCAAATATACCCATACCTGGACGATTGTCTAATTCAGGCAGAAAGCCAGGACATACTTTTGAATCATCTGGCCTTTGTACAAAGGGTGCTGACGTGTCTGGGGTACACCATAAACGAAAACACACCTGGTACCCAGTCAACAAATTATATTCCTGGGAGCAAGCTTGAATACAACTTCCCAGATAGCTTTCCTCACGAAACGGATGAATTTGACAACCTACTTCAAACAATTGGCCACAAAAACCCTGCTATCTGCAAGGCAAATACTGCAAGCCTTGGGGTTCATGGCCTCCTGCATTCTTCTAATTCCGTATGCAAGACTGCATATGAGGAAACTTCAATGGTATCTAAAAAGCCTATGGTGTCAGCATTCTCAGGATCTAGAAGCAATGATTCCGGTCATACCTTGCCTACGCCTAGAGTTCTTTTGGTGGGCAGAGGCCTGCCACCAAAACAAGGGACTACCATTCACGCTACCCTCTGCCGCCCAAACTCTAATAACAGACGCATCAGACTATGCATGAGGGGCAGACCTGGCAGGGAAGTGCATTCAGGGCAAATGGAATCCATGTCAAATGCACCTGCATATCAATCAAAAAGAAATGCTAGCTGTACAGAATGCTCTGACAGCCTTCAGGGATCCCATTCTTCCAGAACAACTAATGGTAAAGATGGACAACACCACTGTTATGTGGTACATAATCAAGCAGGAGGGTACGCATTCCTACCCCGTCTGCAAACTAGCCATGGCATTGTGGAACACAGCCTTGAGCTACCAAATGAATCTACAAGCTCAATTCCTGCCAGGAAAACTAAATACACTGGCAGACGGACTAAGCAGAAACCTCATGGGCTAACACGAGTCGAAACTGGAACCAAGGATTTTCAACATGTTGACAAGCAAATGGGAGAGCCCAGATATAGACCTTTTTGCCTCCCCCCAGAAGTATCAATTGGACAAATTTTGCACAAGGATTCCCCACAAACAAGCTTGGAAAGTGGATGCTCTGTCCTTAAGCTGGAAAAACCTATCAGTTAATGCCTTTCCTCCTCTGCCTGTGCTCTCCAAAGTACTGCTAAAGATCAAACAGGACAAGCCAAGGACAATTTTGATTGCACCAGACTGGCCACGCCAACACTGGTACCCTCTCTTGCACAGTGTGTCACTGTTGGCCCCATGGCACCTGCCTCAGACAACCTCCCCTGTTGTCTCAGCAGGAGAACCAGATTCTGCACCCTCGGCTTCAAACACTGAATCTAGCAGCCTGGCTAATTACCTAATCTCTTCTTTACCATCCCTCAGTAAACATGGCACTGTACCTAACGCAGGGTTTGTATCCCAGGCCTGACTTGTCTGCAGTATCCAGTGTGAATGCCTGTGCTGGCAACTGTTTTGATAACATCAGGTATCCAAATAAGTTCAGCCCAGTATTTTCAGCATGGGTGGATCAATGCAGTTTTGCACTGACACTTTCTATACCAGTAATCATTGGGATGACATCAGTGCAACTGGTCATATGGGCAGGTGAGATCTTACAGATATTGGGGTTTGCAGGTGCCAGTTATGATGGAGTACCTGATACAGGGACCCCCAAGCACAGCTTATAGCTCTGCAGCTCATAAGGTACCATGCTTGAAAGCAGTCTAAGAAGTCTGCAGCAACCTCTTGTACCCCAAGCAGCCCCTTAAAGACTCTGTGCCTGTTTGGATTCTCAGGAGCTCTCCTAAAAAACTCAGAAGTGTAGATTTATAGACTGTCTCATATTCACTGGTCATTTGGATCTAGATCCAAATGAGGGTACTACTTCTAAGGGGTCACTTCTGTATTTGTGCATTTTTGGAGAATTTATCCATATGATGTTGACAGAAGGTTGTCTCACAGATCCCGTTGTATTCCCCCTTGTCAATGTGGAAGTTGCAGCAGATATGCATCTATGTCCCTTCATGCTCATGTATGGTATTTCCTTTGGCTCTTCAACACAGGTAGCATGCGAAAATGCTTTGCATAACTTTGCCAGTCTCTAGAAAAGCAGAGATGATTTTTTGCCCACCCAGGGGTTGGGTCATTTGGTTGGATATTTCCATCCTTCCTCTGCCAGCCCTAACTCTTCATACCCCAGCTGTCCGTCTGCCCAGAGGAGAATCCAGGACTGTGTATATTTTTGTGAAGTACGCATTCACATCCTGTATACTTTTGTTCAGGATAATGACCTACTTGACCCTCATGATGTACTTCCAGAGGAATAATCTAACAAAATGCTGCATGTGGCAATGATGTTATTAGATGCGACTCAAAACAGAAACCTAGAGAGTAGGCCAGAGCTTCCACAAATCTCTTGAACCACATGGTCTGCATGATGTACAACAGGCTAAGGTTCCAGGGATGCAGAAACTGGCTTCGGCATTTGTGGAAGATGATGCAGAATTTATGGATTCCCCATTGGAGGTGGCTTCTGATTGGTGATGAGATTCAGAAGCACCTGAAAGGCATGAAAGAGCAGAGCACGCACCACGCATGGCTGTGAGAGTAAAATTCCAGTCTGCAGGCACCACAGTATTTGTTCAACAGAGTACAGAGGGACCAGTATTTAATGTGACTTTGACAGTAGCACACAGTAAGATCATCTGGGGAATGTGCAAAAAAGCCAGGCCAAGTTGGGTTACTTCTAATACAGTTGTCAACAATGGGATAGAGGTGGTAGCTGCTGCTCACTGTGACAATAGTGGTCAACCTCTGGGCAGATAGCAATGCTTCTGATGCCCCCCTAACTTGCTCCACTCTGTAGCTCATCGAGGTACTACTCACCCTCCATGTTCCATCACCAAGGACAAATGAGTCCAGGACACAATGTCTGTAGACTACTAAATGTTATTCCTAGTCAACCCGCCCCTAACAGAGTACCTTTTGGACACTTCACACCATCAGTAATCATCAGTAAGGCCAGAGATATTCAGCCTGATAAAAAAGAGCCATGCAAGAGATTTCACCAGACCAGAGAGGCCTAGGTTGTTCCTTAAGATTTTTTTGAAGTCAGATGAATATCCTAAACCATAATCTCAGCAGTTTTGCATTGGAAAGAACATTTTTGGATGGTCTTGGTGGAAAAAAGTTTGCTTTGCCTGTCACAAGGAGACCGGATGTACTCTGTTTACCTCCAGGAGGTTCCTCTGCTTCAGGGTTGGTACCATTCATTACAAGTTTAGGAGCCTACCTTTTTCTCTCCTCACATATCCATATTGCTCAACAACTGTTTGGCAGTAGTCACAGTTGACTGGAGATTGTAAAGTTGCCAAGATTTCTCTTATCTAGATGATTGGCTTCTTGCTTCCCCATCTCTGGGCAATATTTTCTACCACCAACACTCTGATTGAAGTGTTCCAAATCCTAGATGTTGTAGTGCACTTTACTAAATCACACCTACATCATATATATCAAATTGATAGGATAACTTCAGACGCCAAGGTCTGTGAAGCCTTCCTTGTGAATGAGAAATTTCAATTACTGCAAACCACTGTAAGAGAACTCCTGCATTTCTGACATTGTACAGTGGAATAGTAGTGTCTTTGGGTACTAGGAAATGTGATATCTGCAGTTTAGATGGTGCCACACGCTTGAATGCTGGTTAGATTATTGCAGTGCTGACTACACTTCCAGTAGAACCCAGAGTACCAATCGCTGCCACAACACATTACCTGACAGTGCAGACCCCTTCCAGCTTCTGTACCCCAGCTACACATTTGATGGACGAGCATTCCTTAGGGAGGACATTTTCAAGCCATACAATGCAACAGCTTTGGCTGACACAAGAATTTTAGGTTCATAGGTTCATAGGTTCATACTAGGCTATCTGCCCGAGGGCATTTACAAGCCTAGCCCATCGTTTTGTGGCTTACGCCACCCCTTTAGTATGGGGAACTATACCCATTATTTTGCTGTGCCTCTGTCAAGCAGTGACACTGAGGTAATCCCTGGGGTATATCTGCGATCTCCCATCCATTGGTCAAGATTTCTCTTGAACAAGGCCAGCGAGGTGCTCTGCCTCACATATACCGGGATTTTGTTCCACAGCATAGGGAGTCTTTGGGTGATGAATCTATCCCTCCAGCACGTCCTATTAATAGCCGTGTCGAGGTTTAAGTCTCCCGCCCTTGTGGCTCTGATGGATCTAGATTTTTTGAGGTGAAGCATATTCATCAAATCTGGGTTTGACATGGCCTTGCATGTTAGGCAAAGGTCACCTCTGAGCAAGCGGTAAGCGACTGAATAGAGCTGGAGTTCTTTCAGTCGGGCAGCATAGGACAGATTTTTGAGACCCTTTATCCTTTTGGTGAGGAACTTTTGTGGCCTCTCCAGCTGCTGCAAGTGTCGGGTCAGATACATTCCGAATGGGGCATTGTACTCAGTCATTGTTCTGATGAGTGATGAGTAGAGGGAGACAATGACCTCCCTTGATCTAGATGAGAATCCCTTCATGATAAGGTGGGCAATGTAGAAGGTCTTCCTAACTACTTTAGCTACATGGGTGTCGAATGACAGACTATCAACCTGGGTCCCCCGGTCCCTGATAACTTCTTCTGTGCTCAGTGGATTGCCACCTATTTGGTAGCTAGGGGTAACCTTGTTTTTCCCGAAGGGTATGACTATGCATTTTTTGGCATTTAACTTTAGGCCATGGCTCTGGCACCAGTTATCCGTTTCTGTGAGACCCTTCTGAAGGATATCTGTGTCAGATGTGTTTTCTACTATGGTGCCCAGTTTGCAGTCATCTGCAAACTTTGTCAGCCATAACCCTCCTGTGTTTGCTTGTACTTCGGAGAAGTAGATGCCAAACAAGAGTGGGCCCAGGGCTGAGCCCTGTGGGACACCACTTGTGACAGGCTTTGAGTCTGACATGGCGCCAGCAACTCTGACCCTGTGGGTTCTGTCACTCAGCCAGTTTGCAACCCATCTTGTGATGTATGGGTTAATATTTAAGCTGATGAGTTTTTCAATGATACCCGAGTGGGGTATTGTATCGAAGGCCTTCGCCAGATCGAGGTAGGCTGTATGGACTGCCTTTCCCTCATCAATGGCTTTGGTGACTGTTTCGAAAGTCAACCAAGTTTAAAAGGCATGATCTGCCTTTGACAAAGCCAAACTGGGTTGGATCCAAAGTCTGCAAATTCCCTGTGTCTTTATTTATGAGGTCCATTATGATCCTCTCCATGGCTTTGCAGATAAGGCTTGTCAAGCTAATGGGCGGTAATTTCCAGGGTCGGTGGAGGCACCGCCTTTGTGAAGTGGGACCACAGTTGCAGTGCGCCACTCCTGGGTGCGTATCCAGAGGTAAGACTTTGATTAAACAGCTGTCCTAGCTGTGGGTTTAATTCCTCATTGAGTTCGTGGAGCACACAGCCGGGACACCATCAGCTCCCATGGATGCTGTGTTTTTTGCTTTGGAGAGAGCAGTTCTCACTTGGGCGTTGGAGATGTTTGGGGGGCTGCAATCATTTGGTATAGATATCTCCTTTTGGGGAGGGGAGGGAGTTTGCACTGAACCTGTCAGCCAGTATGTTGGCAATGTCCGTAGGATCAGTAATCTTCACATCATTTTGAACTAGTTCTGAGCATATCTGGGAGTTTCCTCCCAGGTTTCTAACATAGCTAAAGAAGGCCTTATGATTGTCTTTTGAGTCTTTAGCTATTTTTCTCTCAAAATTTGCTTTGGATGATTTTATGAGAGCTCTTAGTTTTTACTTATAGTGATCAAGGGTGTCTTACCTTTTAAGGATTTTGCTCTATCTTGTAGTAGCTTCCTCCTTTTGTTGTAGAGTTTGTTTATGGCTGGGGTCCACCAGACTGGACGTTTGCCTTTGGTACAAAGAGTCTTTGTTTTGCTTGGGATTGCCTTATCCATGCAGTCCTGCAGGTGCTGGTAGAAGGCATTTGTAAGTGATTCAGCGGCATGTGTACTGTTTTCCGCTCGGGGGCCTTAAAGGAGACCACACTAGTCTTTAGAAGTGTGAAGTCGGCTTTCGAGAAGTTCTTTACTGTGGTCTTTTTTATTTCAGGTGGGGGTGGGATGAGGACCTCTAGCGAGATTAGTTTGTGATCTGATCTCACCAGTGAAGGGTATACTTCCGGTGTTGAACATTGTGCTCCCATGTTCGTGATGATGAGGTCAAGTATGTTATCTCCTCTTGTGGGGATGGTAACTAGTTGTTCCATGGCATTTGAGTTTATGAATTCCAGGAACTTTTGGGCTAGGGTGTTTGGGCTTGAGTAGTGTTCCCAGTCTATATTAGGGTAATTGAAGTCACCTAGTATGATGGTGTTTGGTGATACATTTATCCCCTCTAGTGTTTTCAGGAAGGCCATGTGAGGTTCCTGAGTTTGTGAGGGTGGCCTGTAACATGCTACAATTTGCAGAGCAGTCTTGCCTATGGTTAATTGCACCTGGATGGTCTCCGATGCATCGTGCGTTGCAACCAGTCTTGAGGTGTGGGTGTCCTTGATGAATATGTATACCCCCCCTCCTTTCTTGGTATTGTCCGGATTTTGGGGCCGGAACGCATGATATGAGGTAAAACCTGACAGTGCTGGGGTGCTCTCAGGAGCCTTGAACCAGGTTTCTGTCACAGCACAGACATCGATGTTCTCCATACTGAGAAGGGCCTCGAGTGCGTGCATTTTGAGATTCAGACTTCTGGCATTGAGCAGCATTACCCTTAGTTTTTTCCTTTTTGTGTTCTAGGGTGGTAGGTTTAGAATTTGAGCCTTGCCTAAAAAGGCACTATGGGGTGGCAAGAGCCTTTGCCAATATCCAGAATCCCAGGGTGACAGGTGCAAGCCGTCCCTCATGGCAGCGTGGCTTGTCCAGCATGTCATCCCAGGCAGACAGACACTGGATCCCCTTTGAATGACACCAGTGTTTAAGCCAATTGTTAAAGCTGATCATCTTATCTCTGTATTGTGGCATCATTCTTGGTGAAGGTAGGATACTGCTCAAGGTCAGGGTCATACCTGCCTGGGCTACATAATCAGAGAGCTCCTCAATGTCTCTTTCATGTAGTCCAAGGAGGTACATCTCAGGTCGTTTACACCAGCGTGGACAATGACTGAGTCATATTTGTACCTGCTGTTGAGAGACCTGAGTGCTTGTGTTATATGGCGGATTCTAGCGCCCGACAGGCAGCTTACTGTGACCTTCTCCTTACTCAGTCTGGTGAGCGGGACGTCAGTGTGTCTGACTATGGAGTCACCAATGACTAGTGTGTCTGGCATTTTGTTTGGCCTTAAGGGCTGTGACTGTTTGACACTCTGACTGTGAGGTCTATGTGTTGCAGGTGATGTGTTCTGAGGTGGTGGTTGTTTGGGTGTCTGCTTTGGTGGCCTCTGCTGTTTTGGTAGATTTTTGATCAGAGCCTCCGAGTATGTCTTTGTGTGTTTATGTGTATGATTTGAGGTTGTGATGGTACTATGTGAGACTGGGTCTATAGTGTGTGTGGTAACCTTCTCCTCCTGACTGGTCTTGCCAGTCCTATGTTGAGAGAGCTCAGCCTCCAGTTTGGCTGTATAGTTGCATCTCTCGCATGTATTTGTGTTTTGTGGGAGGAGGAGAGGGTTGTCTGTGTACATGAGGCAATTGTAACATTGCCTCAATATTCCCAGGTTCACCAGCTGAGCAGGAGAGGACACTAGCAACTGATCCCTCGACATGCTAGAAGGAATAGACAAAAAACTTTAAAGAAGATTCCGGGGGACGTGGGTGACCGAGAAATGGGGGTTTGCCTTTTTGGGGTACTATCTATGACAACAGCACCGTATCAAGGTAATAAGTACTGTAGGAGCAAGTGCTAGGTTTAACAGATAGAGAATAGTCTACTTGGAGTCAAGTAGAGATGATCTTTTTAGTTATAGGATACACTGATTAGATCAGTAGTATAGTTCGAGGAAGGTAGATTTAAGGGAAAATTTGAAGAGTGGAATTTAGGTAGCCCTAATAGTTTAAATCTGCTTAACCGGTGCTGCCCTAGTGTGCAACAGTGGCAGCTCCGCGCTAAATCGCGCTAAACCGCGCAAACGCGCGTTTAGCGTTTTTTATATCAGGGGGCTGAAAGAAGCTAGGAACTGGCCCAAAACGACCAATAAACTACAAGTTGCTGGATGAAACCTCACAAAACTGGACCAACAGGCAGCTCAATGCTTCCCACTCCCACTGGTAAGCAAGGGAACTTCCTCTCTTCCAAATTAGGTAAAGAATCAGTAACAGGAACTGCAAACAAAGCCCAGGGATCAGCAAGCTCTGAAACTGGACTATTTTGCAGTTCCACATCAGTGTTCTGGAATTCAGAGCTGTGCACCTCACCTAGAAAAGTTTCTTGGATACTGTTACTCAGTCATGTGGACATCAACATGAATAACTTGGTGGCTGTCTAGTACATCAGCAGACAAGGGGGTACACATTTATATTGGCTGTGCAAACCAAACTTTGGGAATGGGCCATAACCAACAGCCTCCTCTTGACTGCAGTTCATGAAGACAGTACAGAAAACGGTCTCTATTCCAAGATTATTCTAAAAGCCCACTTTTTGCTGTGACAAACTTGGTTTCTGCTACTTACCCCATGTATTATGGATGGTTATCTGTCTCATAACATTCAAAGGACTGCTGTCACCAGTCAGGAAGACTGTGTGGTTCTTCATAAAAAGAATAAAAGACATAAGATATTGTACGTGAATTACCTGAAAGCCCTGTCCTTATAGTCTGGTCTCCTACAGACAGTTGAGGGTTGATCTATACTTGGCCTACAAAGCGTTCTCAGACCCTGCTGTGATGAACTTTCTGCATATCCAAAAGATGAATGGCATCAAAATTACTTGCTCTACAGACCTAACTCGCACCTGCAACATAAGTAGGACATGTTGGAGGGACAGGTATGCATCTCAGGGACTTCTCTGGAGCATTCTTCCCATCCATGTGAAGTAGACTTCTTCCCCAACACAATTCAAGTGTAACTTGGACCAGTGGGTGGGGAATTGAAAATTCAGTCCCGGTCTGGCACCTATGTCTCTAATGGACAAAGGCCGACTGTAAATGCTTCACTCCCCAAGTCCTAGCCAGCAAATACCCCTTGAAATAACACTAGGGTACCAAAACTTGGCAGATCTATTTGGATTGTATAGCTAGGCATAAAAAGGCCCCAGTGTTCGTTAGCTTAGTGTACACTTGTTGACCTATATGTAACATAGGCTTTACAGCATGCATCATAATGTTGATCAAGACAAATGTTTCACAGCCTACGACTTCCTCCTTGGTAGAGTGGTGAGTGTCCCCACCTGTTATGTGGTAGACCAGAGTTTGATTCTCTGAGAAGTAACTGTACCCTTTTAAGGCAAATCGTACAGAGGATTAATGTTGTGAACTGTTAACAAGTTGGTTCCTGTGTTACAGGGTTCGATTCCTTCAGCCGTCGTTTGCCTACTACTTGACCTTGAGCAAGTTAATTAACCAGACTGTGCTTTGAGGAAATTTGGCTAGACTCCTTTATTTTCTACTGAACTGCATACCTAGTAACTATGTATGAACCAGTTTCTTTACTTTAGCAGTGCTCCAACCCAAGTTCATAACACATAGACAGAAAATAGTGTTTCATCATTCATGCTATCTCAGTATGTTATGAAAGAAGTTTGCTGCCCTTATATGTGGGCTTTGTTTTGATTTTGATGTCACATATCAGATCTGTGCATGCATAATACTACTCCTTTGGATTTGTAAAAGACCTCACTATGGCGTGGGAGCAGAAAAAATATTGGTACAGTTCTGAAGGGGATGGTATACCAAAACAGAAGCACCTTTCAAACTTCTGTATTATGGGATGTTGCCAACCTCATCACAAAATACTAGAAATTACTCTTTGTCTTGACAATAAACATGTCCTTCCATAGTAATAGAAGTAACAATTTGCAGTAGTAAATTACACATTTTTACTGGTGATAGGTTTATAGCAGGGATCTGAAATGTTTTTCATAAGTGAGGCCACTGGTTTAAAAGTTATAAATCCAGGAAAAAATGTGAAAAGCTGCTGCTGACAAACAAGGGCATGAAAGATGCAAGTAAATCAGTGTTTAGAATTGACATTTTGACTTATGGCCTTCTTCGGATGTGACCTGAAATATAAAAATAAGTCAGTGGAAAGAAAAAGGAATATGGGAGGTGTGTGTGTGTGTGTGTGTGTGTGTGTGTGTGTGTGTGTGTGTGTGTGTGTGTGTGTGTGTGTGTGTGTGTGTGTGTGTATATATATATATATATATATATATATATATATATATATATGTGTGTGTGTGTATATATATATATATATATATATATATATATATATATATAATGTATCTCTCTCTCTCTCTCTGTCTATATATATATATATATATATATATATATATCTGTGTGTGTGTGTAAAATGGGGGGAGATGGGGGTAGAATAAGTAGCAATACACAGCTTCCCAGGTACCACTAGTGGCGAACATAAAGAATAACTTCTTCCAGTAGGGTGCTTTCTTGCAGTGTAAATTTGTTTCTCTCTGTTTTGATTGGTGGAAAGCTGCTGTTGTGCACAGCAGTGACCTTTTGAAACTAAGCCGTTCTTGGGAGCTTGGCAGTTTTTGTTATAGTCAAGAGAGCAAGGCTGATAGAGAACTGAAGGTAGGGAGTATGAGTGTTTTATTATGGGGAGTTCAAAACGGGGGTTATGCTTCAGAAGGATGGGATGAATGGTTTAGGGAATTTTTCTTTTTTATGGAAAGTGGGTGGAGACATGTCTGTTAACTGATTATTTCTGAATTTGTCCTTGATTCGCTGAGAGCTATCAGAAACACTTAATGTAGTATTAACTTGAGACATTGATAGAATAAGAAATTGAATTAATATACATTTTCCGAAATAAAAGAATTCTGTAACTAATTACTTAAGTGTAATTCACCATCTTTTCTCTAAAGGTCACCAGTTTTAGGAGGGATTAAGAGGGACAAAGTTAAAATTTGAATCAAAATCGGGGACAATTGAGAGATGCACTCTAACTTGGCCCTTTTCTTTTTTCCATTATGATCTGGGCAATAGTGAAAGAAGAGATTCACTGTGCAAGGATACATTTGGTTTCTGTTGTAGTGCCTCCATTGTATTATGTTGTTAATTTCTATAAATGTAATTGTGAACCAGAGCAAAAAATATATAATTAAAAGAAACAGTTTAATTAAAAGCTCATTAAATAAATGGGGGAGCCTTTGTATTTAGGTGTCCTACTGCAGACGTGCCAATTGCATCTCTGAAGTCATGATGCTGTATATTGGGCAGACAGATCTGCTGTTACATTATATGATTTCAGTGCCGCAAGCTTACCCATGATGCAAATGTAATTAGTTTCTGATATTGCATACCTGAATACTGATATATTTATTATTTCAGTGGTATGTCAAAGTCTGGTAGAAAACTGTGGTTCCACTTAATTTTATGTGCAGTCCATGAGGTAGTGTCATGCTGAAGGTGTTTTATTCATTCTGTGATTTCCTGCCTTATCCATTTCAGAGTCACAGGGTGAACTGGAGCTTGTCCTGGCACTCACTAGGCACAAAGCAGGAAACTAATTTCAGGCAGGCTGCCAGTCTTTTGACGGATGCCCATATGGCATGCAGACCAACAAGTAGTTTTGTAGGCTGATAGTTTACCTAGGGAAGTCTGGGATGTGAGAAGCAACAGGAACACATGGTAGAAGCCCCAACAGATGCAGGGATGTCATGAGGATGCCACGCAGAAGACACTTCAGATGAAGACAGAACTGGAGAACCATGAACTATGAGGCAGTAACAGTAAATGCTGTGCCATTGTACTCCCCAACAGTGTTTTATAACGTGCTGACTTATAAAAGGTATTTTCTGCAACAGAAATGTCCTACCAGCCTCTGATCTTGTATTACTAGTTTTCAAACACTACGTGGTACAGGTGTTGGCATTGCTGCCTTACATCCATCTCTTGGTTATCAGTTTTCGTCATGTTCACTGTGTGCCCAATGGATTTTTGCTAGGGTCTCTGCCAGTGGGTGAAATGAGCCTCTAAACTGCCTGTAGATGCAAGTGTCATGTGCATGTGTGTTTGTATCTTGCAATGGACTGGTGTCCTGCCTGGGTCTGGTACTCCACCATATGCCCTTGCTTGCAGAAATAAGTTCTGGCTCCCTTGTATCCTTGAATGGGACAAAGCAGGTATCTGGTAATAAGTGACAGCATTTTTTTTAACACAATTTAAGCTCCTAACACTGTCTGCGGCAGTGGAAGTTTCTACTATGAAGAGAGATGGCTGAGAGAACTGTCAGGGAGGTGAAAGGAAGAAAATGCTTTGAATGGAAACCACACATTGAAAGAAATTCATTGTTTAGGTAGCGGTAGCAGCCATTGCCAACAATGACAATAGAAATAATACTAATATGGTGTAGGGGAGTCTAAACCAATGGTATATTTTCTCACATCTCCACAGTTTCAGTAATTTTAAATATTGTATTCTCAAGTGTCAGGGTACTGTAATGCTGCAATATTGCAAAGATATTCCTGGAGTGAGCGAGAACTAGAAAACAGCCATATAGATTGACAGGCAGACAATATCGTGTGTGTCTGTGTATAATTTAGGCTGTGCTGAATGAAATTTGAAGCCACATTATTTGGATTTGTTAGTGAGTACAGGGATTCTGCAGCATGTGAGACGTATGTATAGCTAGATATGTTATTGCATTCTCTTCAGTAACCATTGAAAGTATTTGAAAGTGGTTATATCTTTTCTGCATGGATAATCTGATTATTTTCATCCTAACTACCCTTCCCCAGCAGCAATCTTTCTTCTTAGAAAACTACTGTTGTATTTTTTGCATTTAGAGTCACAAACATATTTGAGTTCTGGTCTAAAGTACTGATTGCCTGACTTTTTTTGCAGAAATCAAAGACTGTAAAAGTCTGTCAAGTGGATTTATGACTTTTCTCAGAAAACTGATAAATTTAGAACCATCAATCCTCTGGCCATCTGAATTATTAATAATTTGACATCACACAGGTAGAACATCAAATTTCAGTTTTCTCTCTGTCTTTGATTAAACTAATTCAGTGGCTTGTTATGATGAAGAGGTTGCAATAAATCCCTGCTAAGGCATAAAAATTTGGTTCAGGCAGTTTCCTAATTGTGCCCTCTGAAAGACGATGTCACAGAACTAGCAAACTAAAGCATACACTGGGGTACTTACTGACATTGTTGAAAAAGTGGCCTCTTACGTGCTTTCTTATAAGAGCACAGTAAATTCTTAGCATGTGTGTATCACCGATAGATTTAGTTATATTGAAGGCATAAGAGACTGAAGAATCAACATTGCTGTAAAAGTTCTGTTGCTGTTTGAATAATAGCCAGTGTGTTAAGAATTTGCAGCTCAATATTTTTTGCTTACATTTCACACCGCATAAACATTTTCAATTTCTGTAGCTTGTAGTTTAATTGCACCATTTTCATTAATGTTGGTGTCTTAAAATTAGGCCAGGAAATTAGTCTTAAATTAAAACATTTTGACTAGGTGTGCTGTGCATGGTAGATTACATAGACCAGTTAAAACTCCCATATATTTAATGGATGAGCACAGTGCCCAACATTTTCTTGGACAGAGACTGGATGAGACTTTGGTTTCTCTCTCTTCCAGTGTGTGAAATCTCATCTTTCTATCATTTGTTTTCAGACTAGCGTACAGCATAATTTCTGAGTGTTACCTCAAATATTTAATGTTTTTAAACATGCATCCATATTTTCTTCAGTCCATAGAGGGAAACCTGTTCCTTTCTGAGGAAAGCAGTAATAGATGAGAATTGCATTATCCCACTTTGTCTTGTTTTGAGTTTGGGGATCTGTCCAAACATCCCTGACTTTTATAATATTTTAAAATGTGGTTTACTCCTCATACGCTGAATTTTCCATTTTGGATTTGGGGCTTTTTCTAACTGCGCATTTGCTTTACAGTATTGTAAATATTTCTTGCCTTCTGAGCAGTAGCTCTGTTTATTGCCATTCCTCCAGCTATACGCCTGGGGTTGAGAAAGAACAAAATCAGATTTTGGCTAGGAGATCTTTCAGACTGATTTTTAAGGATGGAAGGAGGGCATTGACCTGATGGGTACAGGTAAGGAGTTCCGGCCTTTAGCAGCATGTTTTGAGTACCGAGCATGCCCAGCAGATTTGATACATCTGTGGACAGAGATGTTTGTTTTTTGGAATTTGAGTTATATTCGGTTCTGTATTTGGAACAGTAGAGTTTCAGAGTTGTCACTTTTTAAGAAGCACTTCACCTATATTAAGTGCCTTTAGAAATAAAAATGCAAGGTGGGAGCCGATTTATTTGATGGAAGACTTTTTAGGTAAGATGTGCATTTTTAGTGCACTATCAGAAAGAAAGTCAAGAGATTGCAGTTTTATAATGTCTCATAAGAGCAACTAACAGGGTCTCTACCCGCTTCGCTCCCCACCCTGTCCCCTATTCCCTCCCGCCCCCAGTGGTCCCACCTTTATTACACTCACAAACCCCTCCCATCTTTCCAATAGCCAACCACAGTGCTAACCCAACACTACCTCCTCCATCTTCCCACTACTATCACACCTTCTCAACTAACATGTACAAGCATACCTTACCTATGCTCACTGCATGCACTCTCCTTGCATATCTTACATCCTACCAAAGCTCCATCATTCCCCCACTCAACCACTACCACTGTACTACTACTCACACCACCACTCATGTCTCACCCTCACTCAGCTCCCCTCCCACCAGCTCCAGAATCATCCCTATGCACCCCCCACATATTCTACCAGCTATATTACTCGGACATAAAGCATCCCTACAACTTAACATAGTAACCCTCCCACCATACCTATTACCCACAGAGCACAGTCATAAAGTTTCCCTTATAAACAAACACATTCAAAAACTGAGAAAACGAATAACCTCGTGCATATCAAAACTAGCCCTAAGTGGAGACATCCACCCCAACCCTGGCCCTACCATCTCCAACCCCAGTCCTCATAATCAGACTAGAAACCACAACTTCTCCCATATTACATCCAATAGAAAGCCAAGTGACTTCCTTCTATTAAGCCTAAATATTAGAAGTGCATCCAACAAAGTCCATGAACTCCATGCCACCATAGAGTTGTACTCCCCAGATATAGTCATCCTGACAGACACCTGGCTAAAACCTCACATTACCAGTGAGCAAATACTCCTTACAGGTTATGGCATAATAAGAGTAGATCGGCTAAACAAGAAAGGAGGCGGTGTGGCTATAATATTTAAACAACATCTAAACATCCAGATCTTAAATCCGCGGTGGTGGTGCTGCGGTAGCATTGTCGCCTCACAGCAAGACGTTGTCCCGTTCAATTCTCAGCTAGAGCGTCTTCCGTGGAGACATGCGTGAATGGGCGTACCTTCGTTGAAGGTTGTTCGTTAGGGCCGGCAACTCAGCACGTAAAAATCAACTGCCAGTCATTAGTGGACTGGAGTTCCGCTGTGGCGACCCCTAACCGGGAAAAGCCGAAAGACAAAACAAACAAATCTAAACATCCAGATCTAGCTGAACAACACAACCCCCCCTCCCCTCCAACCCACACCTTCAACTAGTAATCTCCCCACTGCCTTCTCTTTTTCTCCTGTACCTACCTCTAACATAAAAAAAAACTCCTAACTAAACTTAAGCCCACCAAATTAGCAGCAGAGAACCTCCCAAGTGAATACCTACAAATCGCAGCTGATGCTATGGCCTACCCAGTATCCATCTTGATTAACCGATCCCTGTCAGAAAGTTACGTTCCCACACTGTGGAAATTATCACATATAATTCCCCTCCACAAAAGCGGACCCTCCACAGAACTAACCAGTTGCCGCGCCCCATAGCTATTCTCTCTCCACTCTCCAAAATACTAGAGAGATGCATACACTCTCAGGTCTCAGACTACCTCCTTACTAACAACCTCCTTTCCAATACTCAACATGGTTTCCGACCAAACCATAGCACCACCACTGCCTTACTCTCCTTTACTAACACTATCCTTCAGCATAAAAACAATGGCTATCTCTCCTCTGCTACTTTCCTAGACCTGTCTAAAGCATTTGACATGGTCCCACACAAACAACTTATCTCTGTCCTCAATAACCTATCCTTCTCACAATCAGTCACCAACTGGTTTCAGAGTTACCTGTCTGACCACCAACAATCCGTTGTATGACAGAATGACATATCTCCCAAAACTACCTGTTTCCATAGGGGTTCCCCAAGGATCCATCCTTGGACCCCTACTCTTCTCTGTTTTCACCAATAATCTAGCCTCTGCCACCAAACATGGCACACTCATACAATACGCAGATGACTCAACCATCATCTGCTCAGCCCAGTCCCTACCCAAACTGCAAAATGTCACACAGGAAGCCTTTTCCTCTGTTGAAACTTGGTTATCCGATGCCCAATTAATACTCAACCCAAACAAAAGTAAACTACTCATCTTCCAACCCACCAAACATACTCAAAACAACTCTCACTTTAACATCACAGCAAAGACAACACCACTATATACCCAACTGAACACACCAAATTGCTAGGAGTGGAAATAGACAATAAACTAAAATTTGACATTCACATATCCATGACCATAAAAAAAGTCCACAAAAAACTAGGAGTGTTATACAGAAATAAGCAACTTCTCACCAAAGCAGCAAAGATTTCAATAGCAAATTCCCACCTTATCTCCACCCTACTTTATGCCTCTCCAATATATACCAACCTAAGGCAATGCGATCTAAACAAGCTAGAGACCCGCTACAACAAAATCACCAAATTCGCCACAGGGGCATCCTACCATAGTCACCACTGTCTCTCACTTGCTGAACTGGGCTGGCTTGAACTCCCTCACCTCCTTTAATGGTATCAACTCTCACTCGCCCATAAACTAGTAAACCATCCACTAAATGTCCCATCCCTCCAGAATGTACTCCAACCCTATCACACCACCAGACCACTAAGATCCAGCAACAAAAATCACTTGCAGATCACTAAAGCCAATAACTCTGCTGGTGAAGCACTATTCTCTTGCGCCATAGCCAAATTATGGAACTCCCTCCCACCCACAATTACCTCCGTACCATAATGCACCCACTTCAAAACTTTACTAAAAGCTCACCTAAAAACATGCTGGCTATGCCCTTGCAACTCCCACTCTAATATCACCCACCCCATCCAACCGCTACCTTTCTTTCCACTCCACTAACTACCTTGATTATAGCAAGCTCAGATGCTCATAAGCCTAGTACTTATTATACAGCAGGAACTTCTTATTGTTAACATTTGTTAATGTCCGTTATGTACTTCACAGATAAAGATTCTAGTTGTCTACTGATGTACTATGCTCTTCATCTTTAAATATGTTGTAAGTAATTGCTATGTAATTTGTTAATCGCTATGTAATCCAATGTAACTACTGTCTGTTTATTTTAACTGTGGAGCTTTTCTCCCCCAGCCTCTGCTGAAAATGGACCTACATCCAGTCGGACCCTCCCGGTCAACAAGTATAAATAATTTTTGTTGCATTCTGCCTGCAGTGTATTTTTTATTTATTTATATTTATTTGTTGGGGTACTGCACTAGTATCAATGGATCATTTGCAGACACAGCCTGTGTATTATTTTCACAGATGCCATTCCAATTATAAACTGAATTTAGACAGCTGTTGTCAGCTTTCAGTTTGCACCATCAAGCATCTCCTGTCAGTCTGTCTTCTCTCCAAAGAAAAAACATGGCCACGCTTGTTAGTTTTAAGAATATCAAATACACTTTTACTTCACAAGGAAAGGCATTTGGTGAGTTTGACAAGGGCTGGTTTAACAATGAATAAAGACCTGCACTTCATCCAGAGGTCTGGTGGAAAAGGACCAAACATCCAAAGATATATTGCCCTTTTCTTGAGAAGGAGGTGAGATATGGGAGACCAAGAGTTTTCCTGGTAGGGACTGAGCAAGTCATTAGAGTTGTGTAGCACTGCACAGTTTAAAAAGTAATGGCTAGATATTATATGCATCATAAAATGGCTGTATGGCCAGTACTTTGGGAAGGTGAAAAACATGGGTATGACCTCCCCTCACCCTAAATGACATAAGCTGACAACCATTCAGCGGTCATTGCAGAATCTCTGATGTTGTCTAGACCAGCACTTTGTAAAAGTTGTGTGTCACTGCAGAGCCCCCCTTTTGTAGCCATCAGGAAGTATGGTAAGGTGGAGGTAGCTGTGGTACCATGGCAGATTGGGAGCATATGTTTTTTCTGTCATTTCCATTTTTTTTCCAACTGTCAGACTTTCCACTATTAAGCAGTACTCTCCAGTGGGTGAGAACTGATCTTAGGAGCAATCACTCTTCAATCATGCAGGTTTTTTTTTCGTAACCTTCTCAGTCGCCATGTACATGCCCGTAGCTTCAAAGGAGCGTCTTCGTAACTCTTCATATGTAAATCAAGGCCGTACTCCCTTGTGGACTGGAGTTGCATGCTATCACCAGTTCTTTACTGGCAGTTTCTATCACCGAGCTTGTGGTCAGACTTGTGCTCTTAACTAAACCCCAGAGAGGTAAACAAGCTTGAACCTCCTAATTCCTTTCCTGCACCACTCCAATGCCTACAGGTGCTTGAGCTGCTAGCCGAATTCTGGATACCTGGGTAGCACTTCTACACTAGTGGAGCTGGCTAGACTGGATGGAGCCTGAAATTATAGTCAGGAAGGATTATTGGACTAAAAATAGCCTGTGACTAAGAAGGGACTAATTAGAAAGAATAGGTAAAAGAAATAGTTCTGTAGTTGTAAGTTTTTGTTAAAAGGATCTCACTTTAATTTAACAGGTTTAAACTAGTCACACTGTGGTGTACATGGATAAAGCCCTGAAATATGGTCCGTGTAACACAAGTTCAGTTAGTGGCTTAGACATCCAAACAAAGCATGACAAGGGAAGGATGGACCTTCATATCCCTGGGTGAGGACACACACATTGACACTTCTCATGCTTGGGATGCACAAGAGGGCGTATCCTAAATGGGAATAGTTGGGAGATATAAGCTGAGTCACTGCTAAAGCAGGACAAAACACTGTAAAAACAAAAATGAACCACGAGCAACAGTATAAATCCGATAGCCTTTTAATGCTGCTCCACACACTAAGCGCTTTCACCATAAATCAATGGCATCATCAGAGTGAATGGTAGCTGTTCACAAACCATGGCCATTGGGTATTTGTTTTTTCATGTGGTGGGACAAAACACTGTGTGCCCATTGCACTTCCTCCCATCAGACTTGCGTGTGAAAAGGGTAATGGGAAGTTAGAGCTTAAAGGATAACTTCTTCCTGTCTGTCCCAGGTCATCTTCACCACATTGTTTTCTGCTTTCCTGCATGCATGCGTAAACCACCATAATCTGTTCTCTTTAACCTTCTGTGCTTTCAGAGCTACTTGGGCTTCTGCTCTGATGTCCCCATTTCATCTGTCTTACAGTGCGCATTCTAACATCCATCTCAGGAACTTCATCTCTCTCACTTCTACCTTTCTCAACTGTTTTGTTTTCACTGCCCACATTTGTATATCATACAGGAGTGCTGGTCACCCCACTGTTTTTTGCACCATACTTTTCAGTTTTTTTTGGCATTCTTCTGTCATACACTACACGTGAAACTCAGTGGCAGTTTGCTGCATCCCCTTTGATTCTAGATTTCACCTCCTCATTCAGACTTTCCTTCTCCTCAACCTCCCCTTCCAGATACTTGAAGATGTTAACATGTTCTACTGTTTCTCCTTCTGTCTTCATTTTTATCTTCTGGTTTCTCCTATTTATTGCCATTGCAACTGTCTTAGCTGTACTCTATTTCATCCGGTGTGCCTTCAGCTTTGCATTCCATTCCTCTCTCATTTGCTGAATTTCTTATTCCGAGGTTGCCTGTAAACCCAAGTTGTATGCATACAGCAGCTGCTTTGATCTGTCCCCTTCAAACTGCTTGCTAATGTAGTCCATCACTAGTATGAGCAGCAGTGGGCTCTGAGCTAAACCATGATGCACATCCACTCCCACTAGGAGCTCCTCTGCGAGTCCTGACACTATTCATACTTGTCATTCTGTTCTTGTACATAGCCTACACTAATGCTGCCAATGTTTCTGGGACTTCATACCTTTGAAAGGTTGCCCATATCTGCTTTTTTGGGACTTTGTCATACACTTTCTGCAAGTCTAGGAATGGCCGGTTGGACTCTCTCCTCATTTGTAGTTTAACTATATCTGACTGTAAACATTAGGTTGGTTGTGCTGCATAGGTTCATAGGTGTTCACTAGGCTAACAACGGCAAGGGCCTTTTTAAGCCTAGCCATGCACCCCAAATCTCTGACAAGTTTTGGTACCCTTGATAAGTGTAAGAAGGGACCTGGAAGATGAACCATTTATAGGTAGCCTATGTCCATTAGAGATGTAGGCGCCAAGTCACAGATGAATTTCCTGTTCTCCCCATCCAGTTATCCAAGTTGCTCTTGAATTAGGTTAGGGAGGAACACTTCTTCACATGGATGGGGACCCTGTTCCAGAGACGGGTTTGTCTGTGGGATACATACCTGTCTCTCCAGCAGGTCCTATTTATATCACAGGCAGGGTTTAAGTCTTTAGAACGGGTAATTCTGATATGGTTTGTTTTGCTGATATGCAGCAGGTCCATCAGACTGGGTCTGACAATGCCCTGTATGCCAGGCATAGATCTCCACTCAACAGCCTGTAGGAGACAGAATACAGGGGTAGGGCCTTGATATGGTCTGCATAGGGTATTTTACTTACGCCCTGTATTTTTAGTGAGCAATCTCCTGTGGATGTTCCATTTGTTGGATATGTCTGGTTAGGTACATACCAGAGGGGGCTTTGTACTAAATGATAGGTCTGATGAATGCCAAATACAGTGGAACAATGATTTCCTTGGACCTATATGCCTCCAGAACACCCAACATCACAGCTCTCACATAAAAACACAAACCACACACACACCTTCACGGAGGCTCTCAATAGAAATCTACCCGAACAGCAGAGACCTCCAAGGCAGAAATGCACTCGACCACCACAACAAATCACAAACCACAGGAGAGACAGCTGACCTACACAGTGTGCCCCTCAACCTAAGCCCCTAAGGCAAAACAGCTTGCCCAATACACTAATCATAGGTGGCTCGATAGTGAGGCACACTGATATCCCACTCACTAGGTTGAATAAGGAGAAGGTAACAGCTGTCTGTCAGCTGCCAGAATCTGGCACATAACACACACACGCGGGTCACTCCACAACAAGTACAAGTATGACTGTGTCACTGTCCATGTGGATGTGAATGACCTGAGGCACACCTCCCTGAACTACATGAAGAGAGACCTGGACGAGCTCTCTGATTATGTGGCCCAGGGAGGTATGACCCTAGCCCTGAGCACCATCCTACCGTCGCCAAGAATGATACCGCAGTACAAGCAGAAAAGGATTGACAACAATTCGCTAAGTTTCTGTAAGAGGATCCAGTAGCTATCTGCTTGGGATGACATGATTGACAGACCTCGATGCTTTGCCAGAGATGGCCTGCATCTGTCACCCCTGGGTTTCCGGATACTGGCTAAGGCTTTTGCGACCCCTACAATGCCTTTTTTAGGCGATGTTCCAAACACCAAATTACCACCTTAACAGCTATAAATAAATGCAATCTGAGGGTCATGTGCTCAACGCTAGAAGTCTAAATTTCAAGATGCACTTGCTTGAAGTACTCCTCAAAATGGAGAACATCGACATTTGTGCTGCAAAGGCGACTGGGCTTAAAGCAGCAAAAAGCACTCCTGCACTACCAGGCTATAAGTCATTCCACACCTTTCAGCCCTAGAACATGGGCCAAAGCTCCAAAGGTGGTGGTGTCTCCATATTCATAAAGGATATCCACACCTCCAGACTAGTAGCCCAGCATAACGCATCTGAGATACTTCAGGTACAACTAACATTGGGTAAGACAGCGATTCAGGTTGTAGCCTGCTATAGGTCCCCAACCATGTCCCAGGACTCTCACTCCAGATTCCTAAGTACCCTGGAAACTATTAGGGTCTAATCCAACACTCTCATACTAGGTGACTTCAACTACCCTTCCATCAACTAGGAAAACTACTCATGCACCAATACACTTGCCCAACCCTTCCTGGAATTCATCAGTTCCAATGCCCTGGACCAGCTCAGTCTTACCCCCACTAGAGGAAGCAACATCCTTGACCTGGTTATTACTAACATGGGCAACCGTTGCTCTACACCAATAATCAAGTCCTCCCTGGTTAGATCCAACCACAAACTAATCATCATGGAAATCCACATCTCACTCACACCCCCTCCAAAGGTAACCACCATGAAAAACTTCTCCAAAGCTGACTTTGGGCTCCTAAAAACAGAGGTGGCTAACTTCACGGCACCCATGTCAATGGAAAATGGATGCATGACTACCGAATCATACACCAACGCACTGTACAAACATGTACATAAATGCATGGAACTAGCCATACCCAACAGAACCAAGATGCTCTCCTCCAAAAAAAAGGAAGCCAATCTGGTAGTCCCCTGCCATTAATAAACTCTACAACAGAAGGAAGAAACTGTTGCAAAGACTGGAAAAACTCCCTTATTAGCCTTAACAAAAAGTTGAGATCCCTCATCAAAACCTCTAAAGCCAGCTATGAAGGCAGTATTGCGGCAGACACTAAAAACAACCACAAAGCCTTCTATATTTATATCAAGAATCTCCACAGCCATACCCAGGTTTGTTCCGAGTTACTGCACAATGGTACCTCCGATACTGAGCCAACAGATATTGCCAACATACTGGCTGACAGATTCAGTGCCAACTTTACCCCCCCCCCCCCAAAAGGATCAGTTACAATATTGGAGGAATACCAGGCACCCAGCATTACTGCAGCACAGGTTAAAGCTGCATTGTCTAAGGCCAGGAATACAGCTTCCATGGGGCGCAACAGTATCCTTGGATGTGTTCTACATGAACTACAAAGTGAACTGGCACCACATTTGTGTGCCCTGTTCCAATCACAGCATCACTGCTGGCTTTGTCCCTACCGAATGGTGCATTGCTACAGTCATCCCTCTCCATAAAGGGGGAGAGACTACAGACCCTGGGAATTATCGCCCCATTAGCCTGACAAGTCTGATATGTAACGCTATGGAGCGCATCATTATGGACTCAATTAACAAGGATATAGGGAATCTCCAAACTCTAGATCCCACACAATTTGGTTTTGTGAAAGGTAGATCGTGGCTGCTCAACCTGGTTTACTTCTTTGAGTCAGTCACCAGAGCTGAGGATGAGGGCAAGGCAGTTCATACAGCCTACCTTGATCTGGCCAAGGCCTTTGATACCATTCCCCACTCAGGAATTATTGATAAACTCACCAAACTTGGCATCGACCCCCATATCACTAGGTGAGTTGCAAATTGGCCCACCGATAGAAACCAGAGTATGAAAGTAGCGGACTCAAAGTCAGACTGCCAACCAGTCACAAGTGGAGTCCCACAGGGATTGGTCCTGGGTCCTCTCCTGTTTGGCATCTACTTCTCAGAAGTCCAGGCCAACACGGAGGGACTCTAGCTGACCAAGTTCGCAGACAACTGCAAGCTGGGAGCCATTATTAACTCCCCAAGTGATGTAGGCATCCTACAGAAAGGTCTCACTGAGACCAATGACTGGTGTCGAAACCATGGCCTTAAGCTTAATGCCAAAAAATGCATCATCATCCCCTTTGGTAAAAACTCAGTTCCCACTAATTACTACATCGATGGGAGTCCACTGAACACTGAAAGCATTATAACAGATCTGGGGACACAGGTTGACAGCAACCTCTCCTTCGACCACCACATTGCCACTGTGGTCAGACAGACCTTCTATGTGGCACATCTCATTGCCAAGGGTTTTGCATCCAGGAAGAAAGAGGTCATCATCGCTCTCTACTCTTCCCTCATTAGGCCATTCATCAAGTATAATTGCCCCATTTGGCATGTACCTCACTAGACACATGCAACAGCTGGAAAGGCCACAAAAGTACATCGCGAAGAGGATCCTAGGCCTTAAAAATATGTCCTACATGGACGGACTCCAAAGAACTCCAGCTATTCTCTGTCTCATATCATGTACTAAGAGGCGATCTCTGCTTGACTTACAAAGCCATGTCTGACCCAGCTCTGTTAGAAATGCTACATCTAAAGAAACGCACGCTCCAGAGACTTCAACCTTATTACCACAATCAACAGAACATGCTGGAAGGACAGGTTCATAACCCAGAGACTGCCCATGCTCTGGAATAGACTTCCCATACATGTCAAGCAAAGCACCTCACTGGACCTCTTCAAAAGAAATCTTGATGAGTGGATGGGAAATAGAAATTTCACCCCGGCGATCACTCCAATGGTTCTACTTGATAGAAGCACGGGGAACCAACATCGGGCGGCACAATGCCAGGGCACTTCTGTGGGCTAGGCTTGTAAAGGCTCCAGGGCCATTAGCCTAGTACACACCTATGAACCTATACCTTTGTTTATAAAGTGCACAACATAGAATGATTTCTTCACTACTGTAGACACATGACGGTCAAAGACTAAATTACTATGTATATTCAGAAGTCCCTGACTACTGGGTCATCTCTAAGGGGTATGTTGACAATATGATAGCAGGGGTGAATGACTTCCTAAAGGCTACTGTTATGCATTTCATGGCATTTAGTTTTAACTCACGGCTCTGACACCAGCTGTTTGTCTGTGTCGGCCTTTCCTGGAGAACATTTGTGTTGGTGTGGGATTTGGTGACAACTCCTATTTTGCAATCGTCTGCAAATTTAGTCAGCTAGAGACCATCGTCAATGACTTTGACTTCAGAGAAGTAAATGCCTAAAAGGAGTGGTTCAAGGACTGATCCCCGAGGGACTCCACTTGTGACTGGCCTCTTTGTAGAGGTGAACTCCCCAATTTTAACTTACTAGGTCCTGTCTGTGAGCCAGTTGGCTATCGACCAGGTGACATATGGGTTTGTACCTAACCTCTTGAGTTTGTCAACAATGCCTCAGTGAGGTGTTGTGTAATATGCCTTGGCCAGGTCAAGGTATGCAATATGAGCCATTTTGCTAGCCTTCTCAAAGAAGTCCACCAAGTTGAGTAGGCATGAACCTGCCCTTGATGAAACCAAACTGGGCTGGGTCCCATGTCTGGAAGTTTAATATATCATTATTTATTTATGTGATAATTCTTTCCTTGCCTTTGCATATAAGACTGATGAGACTTATGGGTGTGTAGTTTCCAGGGTCTGTAGACATTCATGAGGCACTAAGCCTGTTTGGAGGCTACAGTTAGTTAGCAATTCCAGAGGGCCTGATAGGTCATGTTTCCTGCTAATTAGAAGGCATCTTGAGAAATTGTCTGGGCCCATTGATGCAGTGTTCTTTGCCTTAGAGAGAGCATTAAGGACCTGATCTCTACTAATAGCAGGTGGAGTTGAATTTGATGGCATTTCCTGACGAAAGTTTGAGGGGAAGAGAGAGGTAAAGTTGGAGCTGAATTTGTCAGCCAGAAGGTGTGATATATCTTCTGGCTCAGTATAGGTGGCTCCATTTAGAATAAGCTCTGCAAACAATTGTGTATTGCCTTTGAGGTTGTGAACATAGCTAAAGAACGTCTTGTGGTTGTCCTTGACATGTGAAGCCAAGTTTACCTCAAATTTGGCTTTGGTAGGCTTTATTTGTCCTTTGAATTGTTTATGTAGTTGATGAGAGTGCTTTTATTCTTCTGGGTGCAGAATAAAAGACATGATTTTCTTCCTTCTTGTTATACAGCCTATTGATTTTGTGATTCCACCAGGGTGGCCTGTTTTTTATTTAGTTTTGTACAATTTTCTGGTGGGTACAGCTGGCTCTGTGTAGCTGTTGCGTGTACGGGGTTTCTATGAACAGTTTTGCATAGGCAGCAGTGTTCTTATGGTTTATAGGAGCTTAAAAGTTTGCCAGGTTATCACTTAATAGCAGGAAGTTAGCCTTAGAGTAGTTCCTGAATATTCCAGGATTAGATGGGGGTCCAGGGTTTATTTTTACTTCAAAGGAGACCATTTTGTGGTCTGACTTTACCAGGGAAGACATTGCACTAGGGGATGTGCAGCACTCTCCCATATTAGTGAGGACCAGATCCAGTATGGTTGCACACCTCATTGGTGTATTGACAATCTGGGCCAAGGAGTTTGTTTACAAACACCAGGAATCTCTGTGCCTGTATGTTTGTTTTCGTATAGGATTCCCTGTTAATAATGGGGCAGTTAAAGTTGCCTATAAATATGGTATTGGGTTGGATGGTGAGTGTTTCCAATAAGTTTGAATACATGGTATGGGTTTCTTGGGTCATAGAGGCGGACCTATAGTTTTTATCGGAAGTGGTATTGGATTTTGCCTATGGTGAAAGTGCATTGTCCTGTTTGATCAACCTTGAGGTATATTTATTTTTGATGTAAATCGAGACGCTCCTATCCTTAGTCCCTGTCTGTATAATAGCTGGTCTGAATGAGTGGAAGGCATTATAACCTTGCACTGTCGGTGTGCTGTCTGCAGCTTTAAACCATGTCTCAGTGACAACACAGACATAAGCATTCTCTAGGGTGAAGAGAGGTTCTAGGGATTGGAGTTTGTTTAGACTCCTAGCATTGAGCAGTGGTACCTTTACATTTTTTTGGCTTTGATTTGCTGTGTTGGAAGTACTTTCAGTTCACATTGCCTGAAAAAGGCACTATGGGAGAAGATAGTGGTTTAGCTAATGTTCAAAAGTCCAGAGGGGAGAGGTGCAGACCATCCCTGCCAAAGCAGCTTGGTCTGCTGACCATCTCTTTCTATGCCGACAAGTATTGCACCCCTTAGAATGACACCAGAAACTAAGCCAATTATGAAAGTCGTTCATCTTTGGTTCGTACTGTGGCATCATACTTGGAGAAAGAAAATGCTGCTCAGTCGTAGGCTCATACCAGCCTGGGGGACACATTCTAAGAGCTTTACAGTGTTGTCTTCCTATAGTCTAGGGATGTACATGTCAGGTCATATACACTCACATAGACTGTGACTGAGTCATACTGGTACTTGTGGTCCAGTGATCAGAGTGCATGCATAATGTGGTGGATTCTGGCCTCTGATAAGCAACTAACTGTGGCTTTCTCCTTACACAGCCTGGTGAGAGAGACATCGGTCTGTCTCACAATGGAGTCTCCAATGACCAGAATGTTGGATTTGTGGTGGCTTGCCTTATTATGGGCATAGAAGTTGAGGCTCCATGAGATGTGGCTGTATGTGTTGATGTAGACGTTGTTTTGAAAGAGTGCATTTGAGGCTGCTGAGGGTATTTTTTTCTGTGTACTTTGTCTAGGAGGTCTTTGGGGTTAATGAAGGTTAGATTTAAGTGCCTCAACATATGTGGTCTATATGTCTGCTTTAATTGTTTGTGATGGGTGCAGCGTGTGTACTACTGACAACATTAGTGACATTAAAGTACTTTTATTTGAGAGCGCTTTGCCTTCAGTGACATTGTGTAAATACATCTCTCACATACCATATCAGTTTGTTTTTGAATTAACTGGTTGTCAGTAAACATGGGGCAATTTCTACATTGCCTCAGGATGGCTCATATCTACTAAGCTGGTAACAGAGATAGTTGGAAAGTTCATATCCATGGCAACAGAACCGTTTTATTGATAGTTGGAGTGAGAATATAAAGCAATTTCAGGTATATCTGGTTTACAACTCTGCTGACAGTGCTTGTCACTGCAAACTAATTGTCCTATGTGCAACTAGGTACTGATGAAATTTCAATCGTGCTTTTACAAGAAAAATGTCACTCAATGTGTCTATACAGGGTACTGCCAAACACTTAAGTGGAAACTGATAAGTAGACCCTGAAAATTTAAAGACGAAGTATTGAGAGAGGTATTCTCAAGTTAGAAACAAATCAATCAGTACTTACTGAAAAAAAAAAAGAATTAGCTTGTCAAGAATGATGAAATGAGGGGAGTTGCATAAATGCCTACTAGTGGTGTCGGTCTCAGCACAGCTTCACTCTGCTGGGATACAATGTTCCTTTGCTTCTTCTCTCGCCAGAAGCAAAACAGTAGCACCAATCCCAAGATAAGGATCAGGCTACAGCTGTTTGGTGATCCACAGTCTTGTCCCAGATGATGCAAGAGGTATGTAGGCTGCTTTTGTAGCCTTTTCTGGTAGATACCTGGAACAGCAATCAGACCAATCAGGAACATCAAGCACAGACACTCACTGCCCAACCATTAACAGTCAAGAATCAATGGACTCTGCCCCTTCTCTCACCAAGAACAGAATATAAATGCAAATTCCAAGCTGTTACCTGTGAAGCAATTATTAGGCTTTCCAGTGATCCAGGAAATAATGTCCCTGTGTTCCTTTTCCCACTAGGAGAAAACAGAAGCACTAATCCCAAGATTACTATTGAGATGTAGAATGTAAGCTCTCCAGTAGTTGGTGGTCTTGCAATAGATGCTGCAGATTCTAAAGATAAGATGGAAAAAGATGGGTTAAAAGCATTGCAGTGTGCAGTAAGCAGTTACTTAAGCTTTAGCTCTCTTAAGTGGAGAGCCACTAATTTTAAAAGAGAAAGATGGATTGAAAGGGGGTGGGCCTTTGTATTCTGGTTGTACAGAATACAGTGGGATGGCCAATAAATGTAATAGTTGAACGGGAATGATTTCAGAAAATGATAATTTTGTGCTTACTCACAACAGCTAACGAAAGGGAAGAGGGAAGAAGGTATGTGGCCAAATTAACATAAGGGGCAGGCAACTAGAAAGACAGCTAAGTTTAAGAAACTTTTGTGTGACTCACAAGAGATACAGCTGTGGTCTCTTTCCTAGTTTTAATATGCAGTTAAAAGCATCTGGGGTTAAATCCAATCTGCTCTTGTCGCATGTTACTTTATACAACTCCACATACTCAGTTATCAGTCACCCTGTCCAGAATTTTCGTGCAGTGTGATAAGAATTTGATACTGAACATTAGCATTCTGTATGCTTATTCTCCAGTCATCTGTGATGTGTCTCGCTCCATACTGCTGTGCGTACCCTCAGGAGCAATTTTTTTCCATATTCCACCCAGCATCTTTATCTTAATCTGGTGTGACCTCATCTGAACCTGCTACTTTCTCCGAGTTCATTTTCTGTAATGCTCTTCTTACTTCTTCTAGGGTGGGCTCATCCTGATTTTTCATTGTAGGCCGTGTCTGGGGCTGTGCAGCTTCTGTGGGATTTACTTCATTTAGAAGCTGCTGGAAGTGCTTCCATATATCATTACTGTTCTGTGGGCTGGCGAACAGGTGGTTGCTGGCATTCCTTATGAAGGGTGTTTGATGACCAAGTTTTTTTTTATATTTCTGTCTTTTCCTTGCAACCCAGTAGAGTTTCTTCGTGTCATCTGCTAAGCCACTTTGTAGAAGTTAGAGTGCCTCTAATGCCTTGGTCTTTGCTATTTCAGCTGCTGTCCTAGCCTCTGTGTTAGCCAATCGGTATTCCTCCTTAGCCTAGCCTGTCTTTTCTGTCTACCATGGTTCCTACACTCCTCCTTTCTTTTGATGATTTCCTGGACTTCAGCATTCCATCACCAGCTTTCTTTATGTACCTTATTTGCATGCCTGTCTCAGCCGCATATCTGTTTTTTAGTCCTCACACATGGTGTTTTGAGGTGCTGTCATTTTCCTTCAATTCCACATATTTCCTCCTCTTCCTGAGGTGCTAGAACCCCTGTGTATTTCCTTGAACTCTGTTTTCTGTCCAGTCACCTTCCAGGTCTACAAGCCTGATCTCTGTTGACCTTAGAAACTTCTGTGACCACTGCATGCAGCTGATTGTGGCAAGGATTTGGGGGTTGTCATAACAGTTAAGATATCTAACTTATAGACACAAGGTACTGGGTTTGATGCTTACCTTTGGGCAGCATGGTTTAGCTTAAAAAGGCCCCCTAGGGTCATTAGCTTAGTAATCGCCTTTGAAACCATGGTTTATGCTGTGGGCCGATTGTTTCACTGGGGATGAAGATAAAATAGTTGATTCTACCCCAGTGGCCGAAGATAAAATAGCTGATTCTACCTCAGTGGCCTTTCTTTTCCAGTAGGAAGCCTAGCTGAGTTGCATGTTGGCCACTCTGTTATATGTGATCTTGTGACTGTTTCTGTTACTGACTGTGCATTGGCCACCATTAAACCCATTTGTCTGACAAAATAATGGCCTCTCCTCCTATATTCCTTTTACCCCATCTATGTGGACCCAGGCAGTTCTCATACACTGTTCTATCTGCCCCTGTATGTGCATTCAGGTCCCCCATTATCAGCACCAACTCATGTTGTTCTGCTTTCTTCAGTAGGTCCTGCAACTGCAGTCTGCATACACTCTTTTCTTTGTTGTCACAAGCCTGCTTTGAGGCATAGGCTGCGACTGAGTACTGCCCTATCATTACACTGGAGTCTGATTGCCATGAACCTGCCATTAATTCTGATAACATCCCCCGCTGACTTTCGAAGCCTCTCACTCACCACAATTCCTACACCATTTCTAGTCTGTCTTCACCCTGAGTAGTAAACTCCGGATCCCAAGTCAAGTGACTTTGTTGCACTGCCTTTACATCTTGTCTTCTGGATGCAGAGAATGTACATCCTCCTTCTCCTTACCATCATACCATTTACTTCCAAGATGTATCCTGTCAGTCATCCTGTACTGAGTGTAGTAATCCTTAGATTTTCAACCAGCTTTCGCTCAACAGAGCAATCTCAGGTAACCCAAGCTGTACAACTGGACATTGGCTGGCCCATAGCTTATTGACCTGCTGGGCTTTATGGTGGGCACAGAGACCCCTCCTATTTTAGCACAGATCCCTGGTGTAGGTTTGAGTAGGCCAGGTCCTCAACCCACTTATCAGTCGTAAATACACATGCCCCTTTCTGGCAACATTAGTCAATGTGACTTGATCAACTAGAACCAGTTATCTGATGATTTTAATCATCTTTCCATTCATCACTGATGGGTTCGGTTCAGATCCCTCGGAGCCGGGTAGGCCTGTTACCAAGCTTGCGTCAACCAAAAAAACCCTCGAGCTAGGTCTCTACCCAGAATGCCCTTCTCCCTGTTACCTCAGTCCTCATTTGCTGCATAGCCATAAAGCCACATTTCAGTCGAGCTCTCAGCTAAGTAAAATCTTTTTTGATATTTGTGTAAAAGTTTTTGGATATCTTCATATTTTACTAAACCTTTAGTATTTCTAGTGTCTCTTCTTTGATCTAACCGTATATTCTCCAGTCTACCCATTGTTACCATAGTTAAACTTAAGTACCATTGTTGGTACAGCCTTTTCTCTTACCCTTGTGGTATTTCTTTAGTACCATAGCTGGTATTGCTTTCTCTTGCCTAACTTGTTAGCTTTTTATCTCTATTCAGGTGTATCCTTTTCTTTACATATACAGTGTGTTGTAATATTGGTATTTTTCTTGTGATTTCTTGTGTTTTTTTAACTGAGTGACTTCATTATTGTTGGATTATACAGTTAGTTGTGGTGTCCTTTCTATTAAAATGGTGGATAAGAAGGATACCACTGGCTTTAGGCACTGTACTTCTTGTAAGGACAAGTTACCTAACCGTGACTTGCATGATGACTGTGTATACTGTTTGGGAGTGGCCCACCTTTCGGTGCAGCCTCCATGTGATATTTGTCAAAGATTCAGCCAATGCACTCTTAATGAGCGCAAAAATAAACTCATTCTGAAGGGGTTACTCAAGTCTCCCTTCTCAGAGGCCATTTCTGTGATGGAGGTCTCAACCCCTCCTTCTAAGGACAAAAAGAGATCCGATTCTGTTCCTTCCTCACCATTGGGTGATTAGAGCAAACCTGGGAAATCTAAAGCCCCCAAGTTATCGTCAGATCATAAATCCGCCTCTTCAGCTCCACCTTCCTCGGCTCCGACCATCTCAAAACCTTCGATATTGACGCCTGTATTGGCACAGACCCTGCCTCTGGCATCCATCATAGATCTTACTATGCCTATTTCGATTTCGGCACCTGTAGCTACTTCGGCTCAGGGCACACCTTCTACTTCAACCTCGATTTCTATTTTGGAACCGACCGTTTCAGCTCCCAAGTGCCACTTCGGGACTGAGCGTTGTACAGAGCTCACTGGATCTGACCCCTTTGCTTCCGGTCTTGAAACTAGAGACTTCGGTGCTAGCAGATATTGCACCTTGGACCTGATACTCTCCCTCAGTAGACCAGTGTCTGGGCCAAGCATATAGCCCATTTCTCGAACGTCCTGACTCCCCATCTGGAGTATCCACTAGATCCACCAGGATCCTTTCATAACACAACTTGGTGCATCTTGTGGACCAGCTGATGGTAGCCAGGGGGATTCCATCATTTTCTAAAACCCATCCACCTGCTGGACTTGGGTTGCCTTATCCACTGACTCCATCTTACACTACTCCTTCGACCATCTTTGTTCCGAAGCCTTCTGTTCTGACATCCTTCCTGGAACCCACCCCCTCAGCACCTACGGTGCACCTCACTCCAGCTCCGAGTGTGTCCCTTTGGTCTTTGGTTCCCACTGAACCAGTCCTTCCTCAATCTGCGGATTGTGGGACAGGCACGTTGGCCTGGGGTACAGTGCCGACTTTCTCCTCGGCGCCGATGGCTGTGTCCTTGCCGATCTTGCTTGAGCCCCCACCCATGGGGGTGGGTCCGTCAGAGCGGAGTGTGACCCCGGTCCCGAGGTTGTCTTTCGTGGTTCTGGGCTCCCATCCCTTTTCGGGCCTGCCTTCCGCACAATGGACAGGGCTCTTGCTTCTGGTGGCACTCCTATGATGTCAGAATCCCAGTTTTTGCCCCCTAAGCTGCAGCTGTCACAGACCACCCCCCGGGACACCAGGCAGAGAAGCCGCAGGACACCCTTGTTCAGGGTACCCACTCTTCCAAGTCTTCCTCAGAGACCGCCACTGAGGAGCCCCCTCGAAAGAATGCATGCAGGAGGAAGCACGTGGACTCGATTGAGAAGTCCTTAATGGAAGACACGAATTACAATGATGGTGAAGGGTCCCCACTGCCACCTCCTGATGATGTCTCCTTCGGAGACATCCTGGAAATGTTAAAACAAAGAGGTGACTAGAAGCCCTCCAAGCCTTCGTCTGAGGAGTCCATTTTCCTGCAGGCTTGTTATATCCGGCCATCTTCCTCATGGGTGACCCCACCTGCCGACGAACTCATCCAGCTCGTCGTGCAGCACACATGGAAGAACCCTGATTCCATTGAGGTGATCCCCTGGAGACCAGACAAAATTTTGTGCCCTCCTGCTGAGAATCCACACTGGTCCAAAGAGTTACCAGTTGATGCTATGGTGGTGGCGGTGGCCATGAAAAAGGACTTGGCTGAGGAAAGTCCTGCTGTTCACCCGCCAACAGGGAATCTCGGGCAGTGGACAGACTTGGAAAGCATGTTTTTGCATCAGGGACCTTTGCTATACTGTCCCTGAATTATTTGGCACATTTTACGAGGCTGCAGAGTTATTTGATCTCCAAACTCTCTGGGACACTCGCAGGACAGTTGTCTGACAAGGTCAGGGACTAAGTGGCCTCGCAACTAGCAACCCTGGAATCAATATCCAACTCGTCCATGAGGTTGCTCTCACACGCAACCGAAGGGGTGGCTAGAGCAGCTGGTTCAGACATTGAGACATTATGCCTGGATGCCCATCTGTGACCTTGCGGATCCCTTCAAGTCTTACTTTCTGAATGCTCCCATCGAAGCTTCATCCCTCTTTGGCTTCAAAGTGAAGGACATGCTAGTCAGGTGCGAACAAGATGGAAAAATCCTGACTGCCGTAGGCCTACAATTTTCCAATCCTCAACGTACCTTCTCCAGGAATAAGAGGAGTGGGAAAATGTGGCAGTCATGGTCCTTGCCGTGCCACATGTGGTGATAATACTCTCAGAGGCAGAGAGGGTAACAATTCTGGAGGACACCCCTATAGAGGCAGAAGGGGTCCTTGCAACCAAGGCTCCAGGGACTCTTTCTCTGGACAGCCTCATCAGCGCTGCTGAGGGGCGGCCCGATTGCTTCCCTCTAGAAGGAGTTGGGAGTCATTTCTCTGTGCACCAAGCTGCCTGGCACTCAATCACCACTGATTGTTGGGTGCAGGAGATTATCATCAGAGATTACACCATTCAACCAAATTTTTCAAGGAAACTTCCCAATGTGCCACCCAGTCAAAGGGATGCAGCAGCTTCAGAAATTATAAAGCTGTCCCAAAAAAAGAGCCATCCAACCAATCCCACCAGACCAGCGCAGATCCAGATTTTACTCAAGATTCTTTTTGGTGCAAACAAGACAGGGGGACTGGAGACCCATTTTGGATCTCAGCAGCGTAAACAAATCTGTCAACCAAACCAAATTCCGGATGGTCACAGTTCAGTCCATCCTTCCCTTTTTAAGAGAAGGCGACTGGATGTGCTCTATAGATCTCCGGGACGTGTATTACCCCATCAAGATGGACAAAAGCTCCAGGAGTCTGCTTTGCTTCCAGCTAGGAGCAAGTCATTACCAATTCCTTGCCCTGCCATTTGGTCTCTCTACAGCCCCCAGAGTGTTCACAAAATGCATGGGAGTGGTAACAGCTCATTTGAAACTAAAAGGATTCTGGGTGTTTCCATATCTAGATGACTGTCTCCTTACCACCCCCACCAAGCATCTTCTGATAACTATGTTGTTCTCTCTCTGGCAAAATTGTTGGCAATAAGGATACATTGGGAGAAATCAAATCTTATCCCTACACATCATTGGAGCAGTGTTCAATACTCAGTCCTGTCTGGTATCACTCCCTCTTCGCAGACTCTGCCGATTGAGGCTTCAAATCTGAGTGATTCTTTCTCAGATATTAGTCCCTACAAGGCAAGTTCTCCAAGCTCTGGGTTCTATGGCTGCGTCAATTCCAGTAGTCCCTCTAGCAAAGCTACATAAGCAAATTCTGCAGTGGCTCCCTTCTGTGTTAATGGTTGCCAAACTGTCATCCCATGGATTACAAGATTTGAATAACCAACTCTTACAAGCAGGACCTGCTTTGGTGGATGAGGCCAGATGAAGATCTTTGGACCAGACCTTTTCATCCCTCCCAGCCCACAGCCATTGTGACCAGGGATGCTTCACTGATCGGGTGGGGCCTTTTCAGGGAAAGACTGTCCAAGGCAAATGGTCCACCTCAGAGACCTACCTGCTTATCAGTGTCCTAGAACTGAGAGCCGTGCTGTTAGCATTGCAGGCATTCCATGCAGCTCTTCCCTCCGGGACAATTCTGATCCAGTCAGACAATATGTCAGTGGTCTAGTACATCAGCAAGCAAGGAGGAACCAAGTCCCTACCCCCTTTGTCGAGAAGCCATTAGAATCTGGCAGTGGGCGATAGTTTCCAACCACTTTCTGATAGCAACGCATATCCTGGGGAGCTCCAACGTGATTGCAGACAAACTGATCAGATACATCCTGATGCCCCACGAGTGATCCCTCAATCCTGAGGTGGCGTCTGTAATCTTCAGCCACTGGGACCAGCCTTGCTGTGATCTTTTCGCCTCCTCATCAAACACAGCAGCTACTTTACCCTACTTCCCCTGCAGGGGGAGTCACCGAGGGATGCTCTTATCCACGATTGGCCCACTGGACTTCTCTACGCCTATCCTCCCATTCCTCTGATCCCACAATTTCTAAAGGAAGCTCTTTGGTTGAGATGCAAGGTGATCCTCATAGCGTCGATAAGTTTGGTTCCCCTTTCTTCGGCCTCACCTAGTATTCCCGCCATGTATTCCAGACGCTCTACCAGATCTGATCACTCACCCCCAAGGGCTGAGTCACCCGAACCTGTCCACTCTCAAGCTGACAGCTTGGTTTCTCCACTTCCACTAGTTGCCAGGCAGGCTAACCTCTCCTCACCTGTTCGAGAAATCATTCTGGCCTTTCACAAACCATCCAGCAGAAGACTATATCAGGATAAATGGAAAAGGTTTTTCATTTGGTCCAAGGATAACATGGTAGACCCGTATTCGGCTGCAGTTACTGCAGTACTTCAATATTTGGCTAAGTTTTTTTTTTGATAACTGAGCTTCTGCCTCTACAGTTCTTGTACATGTAGCGGCAATTTCCAACTTCCACAGTGGTATAGATGGTACCCCTCTTATTTCGTTATGCCTTTGCAAGGCTTTCCTCAAAGGGACCTCTCATCTCAGGTCTCCTCTTAGACAGCCCATAGTACCATGGAACCTCACTTTAGTCCTCCAGTCTTTGACTCAGTAGCCCCTTGAACCTGCGGCTAAGTGTGACTTAAAGTTTTTGTCTTGGAAATCTTTGTTCCTCATAGCCATTACCTCTGCCAGAAGTCTCAGAGCTGCAGGCATTGTGTATCAAGAAGCTCTACCTGGTCTTTCACAAAGACAGAGTGTCACTTTGAATGAACTCATCCTTTCTTCCCAAGTGGTTTCTGAATTCTCTATTAGCCAGTCCATTGATCTACCTGTATTCTTTCTGAATTTTGCCAGTAGAGGAGAGAATTGCCTTCACACCTTAGACGTACATAGACAGTTAAAGTTTTACCTAGACAGCACCATACCTATCCGTAAATCTGAACAGCTTTTCATCTCCTTCTTGGGACCCAAAATGGGAGCGGCTGTTTCCAAGGTTACATTATCAAAATGGCTAAGGGACTGCATACGTGTCACTTATTCCCTCCATAATGATTCCATGCCAAAAGTTAAAGCCCACTCCACTAGATACATGGCAACGTCTATAGCATTCCATTCCAGGGCATCCATGAATGGCATCTGCGCAGCAGCTACTTGGGATAACCTTCATACCTTTATCAGTCATTACAAATTGGACTTGGTATCCAGGGGAAGAGCTGCCTTCGGCTCAATGGTACTCAGGAATGTTCTTCCATAAGAGATGCCTATGGACCTCAAGGTAGCTTTGGATTCTCTCCCATCAGTGATGAATGGAAAGATTAACAACATCAGATAAAGAAGTTATGTCTTACCTTAACATTACATCTGTGCTGTTTGTCTTCTTTCATTCATCACTTCCCACCCTCCTTCCCCCTCCAAAGGCTCCTGGGGGGATATTTTGGGTCTGAGTGGTGCACTAGGGTACTTGGGTAGAAGTGGCCTCGACTTACCTTCCTTTCTTAGCAAACTCGATCTGAGGTAACAGGAAGAAGGGCATTCTGGGTAGAGACTTAGCTCGAGAGTTTTTTTGGCTGACGCAAGTTTGGTAATAGGCCAACTCTATTCCAAAGGCTCGGAACCGAACCCATCAGTGATAAATGAAAGAAGATGAACAACACAGATGGAATGTTATGGTAAGACAACGCCATTGATGTAATCTGTGATTCATGCCATCATGTCTAGGGGATACTGTGTATTGCAGATGATGCCCAAAGTAGTGGTCTGTTCAACTCTTCTACTGATAGGCACTATCCTGGGTCTGTGTTCCTGCCCATGACTCCATTCTTGGGTGAATTTGAGGTGGAAATGCCCAGCATGTTTTTGGGAGAAGGGAATGACCCTGCAGAATCACTGGCAGAACATGGAGACTCACACAGGCTTTGGGCAGAGGTCGGGATCAACCCTTGTGTGTGGTAGGCAAAAACCTTAATCATTTTGCTCACCTGTGTTCGTGGGGGGGGGGGGGGGATGCCTGTTAGAACTTTATTATTTCAGATCTACATTACTGTTGATCTATACATTTGAACTTTACATTGTTTAATGTTTACCACCTAAGTGTATATTAACATACCCCTCAAGAGCATTTTAACAGTGGAAGTAACTTTTGCTGTATGTTTAAGGTTTAGGGGCATGAAATCCCATCAACTAAATATGAAATTAAAAGCTGGCATAACTGAATGATAATGATTTTTAGGCATAATGCAGTGAATGCTTGCCTACTGAGATAGCCTCTGTAGGAATGTGCCTTTTGTTATACTCATATTTTCACTACCTTCTGTGGCTTATAGGTCTGTGGCACATTTAGTATAGTGAACATTATGTGGCATGTAGAGATGATGGAAAATATTGAAGTTGTTTCTGTATTAAAGATTGATGTTCATCGTGCATACAGCTGCAGTAATCACAGATGGGTTTTCTGCCGTCAGGCGGTCCCTCGGTCGGCCGAATTCCAAAGTCTTGGTCCGGCGTCGGTTGTCGTCGCATTCTCTTCTGGCGTCAGTGAGGCCAGAGTATATAAGACACAGCCGACGCCATGTTCTCCAGTCTTTTCTGCCGCGCGGTGCCTGAAGCAGAAGCAGTTCGCAAGTGCCGGTCGGCCAGCTCCTGAATTACGAAAATTTTGGAAACCGAAGTCTTCATTAAAGCTAAGTACCCCGTTGGGGAAATTTTTCTTGCCTCAGACCGATGTCAGAAAAAGTTAATAATTGTATTTCTTGTGGGAAGCAAATACCGCATAAGGATTTCCATTCCCTCTGCATACCTTGTTTGGGCCCGGACCACGACGTCTCGGGCTGTCGCTTTTGCGCTACCTTCAATAAACGCACTATTAAGCGTCGGGCGGAGTTCGCCCAACACTACTTTGGTAAAGCTTTTGATTATAAAATGTCGTCGGACACTCCGACTACCGTTTTGTCCAAAAAATGCAAGGAAAAGGACCGACACGCGAGGCCCGCTGTCCCCGTCGACACCACGCCAAAACAGGCTACACGTGGTCCGGTTCTCAGCGAGACGCCTTTGCAGTCCCTGACTACCGACGACACTCCTTTGGCGGTGTCCTCTGTACCCGAGACCGCTGGGACCTCGGCCCTTTCCCAGACTACAACCGAAGCCTTTGCTAATGTTGAGCCTACTAATGTGGACAGGTCCACCTCCACCCATGGTGTATTTAGGCCCTCATCTTCTTTTTCAATTAAGGCCTTTACTAAATCCAAAGCAGCCAGGCATCCCACGAGGCCTGTTGCACAGGGCCCATCTCCAGGTCCCATGCCTAAAAAACAGATGCTTAAAATGGCTGAGGATTTAATTACTCTTATCAGAGGTTCTCAACCCCCTCAAGACAAGAGACCCAGAGTGGAGGAAGATTCCCCCTCTTCTGATCAGGGATCCATTTTATCAGAACATTGTGATGCAGAGGAACACTCTTACTCTCCTTTTGAGGATTCGGATGCAGAACAGTCCATCCCTTCTGTATCCCCTCCTGAGGATTTTTCTTTTGGGGAAACCTTGCACACCTTGAGGGAACACTTCCATTGGGAAGGCCAAGACTTTTCAGATTCCAAGAAAAGACTTAGGGAATTTCTTTTGTTACCCCAACACAGACCTCTGGCTATACCCCCTGTTTTGGAAATACTGGATGATGTCTATTCGAAGGCTTGCCTTAACCCGGATTCTCTGCCTCCTGCACCAGTCAAACCTGATAGGTATTACAGAGTACCCAGCTCTCACCAATTTCTCTTCAAAAGCCATAATGCTGACCCTGAAACCATTTCACAAGGCCCCAAGGGATTGAAGGCCTCCACTGCCAAGAATCCACTTCCTGCAGAAAGGGAATCAAGATCTTTAGAAAGGTGGGGTAAAAAGGTATATACCTCGGCCACCCTAGCCATGAGGGCCTTAAATTGTCAGTTTCATATGCTTAAATATCAACAGTACCTGTTATCACAATTAAGGAACAAAATGTCTCAACCTGAACAACCAGATTTAAAGGAGTTACAGGATATGCTGCATAGTGCAGAACAAGTGGGTAAACACACTTTACAATGTGGTTATGATGCCCTAGAGGCTTCAAGTAGAGCGGCTGCTACGGGATCAGTCATTCGCAGACATGCTTGGCTTAGAGAACAAAACTTGCCTGATCATGTGAAAGCTAAACTTCTAGATGCTCCTTTACAAAAGGATGTGCTGTTTGGTACTAATGCTGAGGAGATATTACGGAAAATGGAAGAAAAAGCCAAATCCATGCAAACTGTCAAAACCTTTTTCCAGGTCCAACCACCACATTTTAGCAGAAATTGGCCTTCAAAGAACTGGTCCTTTCCAGCCACTGACAAGCCCCAAAGAGGTAGATACAGACGCACAAGGGGCAGAGGGCAATCACAAGGATCATATAGAGGACGACAATGGCAAACTCCAGCACCAAGAGGTGGCGAGGACAGTGCACAACAATACAGGAAGCAATCCCAATGACTCCCTCATTCCCATGCCAAGCACGTTTCAGCTGGCAGCACCTTTGGGAGGAAAGCTAGCATTATTTGCAGACAATTGGCATATTGTCACAACAGACAAATGGATCCTGGACATTATAAACAGAGGCTACAAATTTCATTTCCACACTCTTCCAAAAATGAGAGGCATGCCAAACCTGCCACAGAATCAAAGGGCAGAGGCACAACTACAAATTTCAAAGCTCTTAAGCATGAGAACTATTCAAGAGGTACCTTCTCACGAACAAGGTCAAGGTTTTTATTCAAGGCTTTTTCTGGTACCAAGGAAAGGAACCGACTGGAGACCCATTTTGGACTTATCCATCCTAAACACATTTCTACTCGTACCAAAATTCAAGATGCTCACATTACAGCAACTTCTTCCCATGCTGGGCAAGGAATTTTGGCTGGTAACATTGGACCTCAAGGAGGCATACCTGCATGTCCCAATCAGACAAAGCTGCAGAAGATACCTCAGATTTCTTGCAAGTTCAATCCACTATCAATTCTCTGCATTGCCCTTTGGCTTATCTACTGCGCCCAGAGTATTCACAAAGTGCCTGGCATCAGTGATTGCCTACTGCAGACTTCAAGGGATACAAATTTACCCTTATTTGGACGACTGCCTGATCCAAGCGGACAGCAAGCACATACTTCTGGAACATCTGACATATGTGACACGGCTATTGCATGCCCTGGGATACACAATCAACAAAGAAAAATCAAGGCTAACACCTTCTCAGAAAATAACCTTCCTGGGTGCCAACTTGGACACAAACACCCAGATGGCCTATCTTACGCCAGAAAAACAAGGGCAACTATCTCAGTACTTCAAAATTCTAGCAAAAAATACCAGGCTTACTACAAGGAAAATCCTGCAGGCTCTGGGATTCATGGCATCTTGCATTCTTTTAATCCCATGTGCAAAGTTGCATATGAGGAAACTTCAATGGTACCTAAAAAACCTATGGTCTCAACACAGTCACAGTTTGGAAACAATACTACCAATAATCCCATGTTTGCAAAAGGAATTTCTATGGTGGGCCCAAGCATGTCAAGCAAACACAGGCCTCCCATTCTGCAAGCCTCAAGCAGAGCAAGTTATCACAACAGACGCCTCAGAGTACGCTTGGGGGGCGCACATGACGGACAGGTGCATCCAGGGCAAATGGTCCCTAAAAGAAAAGCACCTCCACATCAATCAAAAAGAAATGCTAGCAGTAATAAATGCAATTACAGCTTTCAAGGACTTCCTGCATCCAGGACAATTACTCATAAGAACAGACAACACCACAGTAATGTGGTACATAAACAAACAAGGAGGAACACAATCATACCCCTTGTACAGACTAGCCATGACCCTTTGGAACTTGGCTCTGGATTGGCAAATCGAACTTCAAGCACAGTACCTGCCTGGATTGGAAAACACACTGGCAGACAAATTAAGCAGAAATATGACAGATCCACACGAATGGAAGTTACATCCGCAGGTGTTTGCAGAAATAACCCAAGTGTGGGGGAGGCCAGACATAGATCTTTTTGCCTCCCACAGGAATCATCAATTGGAAAAGTTTTGTTCGAGGACCTTTCATCCAAAGGCCTGGAGAGTGGACGCCCTTTCATTCATTTGGACAGCATGGACAGTTTACGCATTCCCACCTCTGCCTCTTCTGCCCAAGGTACTTTTGAAAGCAAGAGCAGACAGACCGAGGATGATACTGATTGCTCCAGATTGGCCAAGGCAACACTGGTACCCATTGCTGAGGAGCCTAACACATACTTCTCCCTGGTCCCTGCCTCTAATGCCACTTCTGCTGACTCAGCACAGTTACAAAACTCTCCACAGTCAGCTGAAAACACTCAATCTCGCTGCATGGAAAATTCCTTAACACCACAACAGACCCTACTCTCCAAGGAGGTGCAGGATGTCATTTTGGAGGCCAGAAGACCATCTACTAGAAAAGCTTACTCCGCAAAATGGAAGCGGTTTTGTTCTTGGAATGCGAAAAAAGGCCAGGACCCTAGAAAACTGAACTTGCCTCAGGTATTACAGTATCTAGCTGAGCTGCTGAACAGTGGACTTTCATTTTCTTCCATAAAAATCCATGCCTCAGCTATTTCTGCAGAATACAACATGGATCCTCCTTTATTTTCCCACCCACTCTTATGACAGTTCCTCAGAGGGGCTAAGAATATTAGACCACCAAGGAAACAACCAATACCAGCCTGGGATCTTAATTACATACTAGAAAAATTAACATTGCCTCCTTTTGAACCAGCTGCCTCAACAGATTTGCAATATTTGTCCTGGAAAACTGCCTTCCTTCTGGCTATCACTTCAGCTCGTAGAGTTTCGGAATTACAGGCCCTCATGGCGGTGCAGCCCTTTCTCATTTTCCATCAGGACAGGGTCTCCCTTCGTACCAACCCATCATTTATGCCTAAAGTGGTATCTAGGGTAGCTTTAAATCAAGCCATACACCTTCCTACCTTTTACCCCAATCCTCAAAACAAAGGGGAAAGGCTGCTACATTCCTTAGACATCCATAGGCAGCTACATTACTATTTGGACAGAACAAAGTCCTTCAGGAAATCAGAACAACTCTTTGTGTCCTATGCTGTAGGGGCTCAAGGGAAGCCAGTTTCCAAGCAGACTATTTCAAAGTGGATAGGCCACTGCATACGGTTTTGTTATTCCTATCATGGGAAATCTGTTCCTACAAGTATCAGATCACACTCCACCAGGGCCACAGCTACCTCTACAGCCTTCCTCAGAGGAGTTCCTACCAAAGATATTCTGGAGGCAGCCACTTGGAGTTCTGTACATACCTTCACAAAACACTACCACCTGCCTTTATATTCCAGAACAAGAGCAGGCTTTGCCACTGCTGTTTTGCAGGGCATTCTGGCTCAACCCAGTTCCTCCTAGTACCTACCACCCTGTGCGTAGCTTTGGGATTCTACCCATCTGTGATTACTGCAGCTGTATGCATGATGAACATAGTACAGTTTTGTACCTACCATAAATGTAGATGTTCGAGTGCTAATACAGCTGCAGTACAGGTTTCCCTCCCTCCTTCCCCACTTGGTAAAGGCATGGGGCCTAACAACCTCTTCATACAGCCTGACTGGGTCATCCTTCTAAGGTTTATTTGCTTGCAACCACTGTTTTTGGATTATATTGCATTACATGTATACGCATATAAGCATAATTTATGTATTGCCTTCTTTCGGGGGGCACCTGACATCTGGGGCAAGAAAGACTGAAGAACATGGCGTCGGCTGTGTCTTATATACTCTGGCCTCACTGACGTCAGAAGAGAATGCGATGACAACCGACGCCGGACCAAGACTTTGGAATTCGGCCGACCGAGGGACCGCCTGACGGCAGAAAACCCATCTGTGATTACTGCAGCTGTATTAGCACTCGAACATCTACATTTATGTTAGGTACAAAACTGTACTTTATGTAACACTATATGTTTGTGTGACAGCTGTCTAGTTGAAAATGTGAGCTCCCAGAGGCATATGCACTAAAATCCCTTTGAAGCCATTACAAATTTTGAATTGACACACAGTCATGCTCTGGTTGAAACACTATAGAGACCCAGAAATGTGTGATTTCTAATGTAAAACATAAAAATATCCTAGGATTGTTCTGCTGTATTGCCTTTATTAACAATTGATATGGGCTGCCTCAATATTCATTTATTTTAATTTATTTATTTTACATTTGTTTACCAGGAAAGTCCATCTGGACAAGCAGTCCTTTTTCAGTGGGGGCCTGGAGAGAAAAGCTCTACATATAATAATTGCAGTAGTACAAGGACAGAGAATACATATATGAAAACATACATAAAATTCTAACATGATTGTACAATATATCCAAGAAAAAAGGGATACAAAGATAGAGTAAAGTAAGTTAGTAATAGTTTGATTATAAGTCATGGTATACATTGCAGACACATGTATGCTGATTGTAAATGCATTCAGTTACAAAAGAAGCACAACTGAAACAACCTGTTTGCAAAGGTCACCATTCTTTGAGTACTTTGTTGTTTTTGCAAAGGTTGTTTGTACTTGCTGGTCTTTCATCTGAAAGCGGAAATGTGCAAGGGTAGCTAACGATGCATGACCTATGAAAAATGGCAGGGTCATCTGTTAGTCATCCTGCTAATGCTTCTAAGTGGTATATTTGGTGTCATGTGTAATAATATGATGCTGAAATGAGGCATTTCATTCCTGCCTGTTTTTGAAAGTAATTTGTTGTGCAGTTTGTCAGCAATGTTTAGAATTTAAAATGCATAATTACCAGTTAGTCTTGTAATGGAAATCAGGCTGCAGATTGAAGGCTTAAAAGCACAAAAGTAAAAGTAATAATATAAAAGGATTGGGTAACTTGCCTGCTCTGCAGACCAGAGGAGGTATCGGAGTGTTCATCAGTAATGGTTTGATGGCATACTGTTAATAAAACAAGCACATACCGTCTAAAACTGCAGTGAGTTAAAATGTAAAAGTGGTGGGGATTTTTTTTAGTAAGAAAGTGATAGAAATAGTGATAGATAAGAAAGTGATACTGATTTTGTTTTTTAATTTTACTTCAACATTTTTTGTAATAGTGTGTACACTCGTGTTAATTCTGAGGTCCTCACTTATGTGCACCACATTTTCTGTCAAAGTCTAACACACAGCCCCCAAAACTTCATATACTAATGCCACTGTATTTTTCAGTGAAATCACTTACAGATTTAAAAATGTAATTTATTTTGACCCTGTTCATAGTCATGCAGTCTGAAAGGCACACAGAAAATATTAAATCTCATGTATAAGGAGACAGACCACAAGACAGAAACATTTATGTTGAAAGTTATAGTCCTATTTTCTGCGAGAAGCACACTTCTGTTCTTTGACAAATGCACAATTTAATCATTATGTCATCTTAACCCCCCCCCCCCCTTTACTCTCTTGCCTGATTCACTGCTAGCTGCTTGACCTGGAATACGTGTATATTGACTTCTGAGTGTATTTGTTTATGACTGGTAGTTCACCCAGAGAGCTTAAGTCTTAAGTTGGACTCTTGCTATGTCCACGTTGTACAGCATCAGTTATTTAGATGATATTAAGCATAAATATATATCTATATAGGGGTTCACTTCTAAATCCTGAAAGCCCAAAATCCTGAAATCCAAGATCCTGAGACCAAAATCTTGAAAGTTCAAAATACTGAAAACTGAAAATACTGAATCTTATAATACTGAAAACACATAGTATACCAACACTTACTATATTCCAACATAAGTACATGAAGAAACATATTGCCCTTCAACTGTAAGCAGGGAGGCAAAACCCAACCTGCCCCTCCCAAAACCCCCTGCTGCTTAAATATATCAACTCCGTGATTGCACTTCACTACACTCGGTGCAATCTCGGAGTTGATATAGTTAAATAGCAGGGGGTGTGTGCAGGTGGGCTTGCCCCCCTGCTTTTACTGGAAGAAGACTAATATGGTTTGTCTTTTATTTGTTTCTGTATGTACTTGTGCTGGAATATAGTAAGTGTTGGTATCCTGTGTGTTTTCAGTATTATGAGATTCAGTATTTTGAGCTTTCAGTATTTTGAACTTTCAAGATTTTGGTCTCAGGATTTTGGGCTTTCAGGATTTAGAAGTGAACCCCTATATAGACAGAGTGATATGCAACACCCACAAAACCTAATGATTTTGTTACTGTTGGTGTGTAAACTTGATTATACGATGACCCCCCATTAATATTCCAAAACGTGCACGCTGATTGGCCAGCATGCCCATTGTAAATCCCACAATATACCAATGGAAAAAGGTCCAGTCGCCCAAACTTTTTTTCCGTTGGTATAAAGTGTCCAAAACTTTTTTTTTTTTTTTAATTAAAAAAAAAAAAAAAAAAAAATGGAGCAACAGAGACTTTCTTTTCTCTGTTACTTCCGTTTTAAATTATTGCTGTACTGGGTATGCGTGAGAACACAAGTCCCATACGCATGCGCACTACATCAACACAAGGAAGCAATATACCACCACCAGCGGAAGAACACCAATACGCCGTTATACAAAGACATTATTTTAAAAAAGTAAGTATTTTTTTTCTTAAATAATGTCATTGTATAATAGCAATAACCGACTCCGTGGTTGTGGTATATTGAAGATTTACCCACGGTTGGCTTTATTTAATCACTCGGGCTTCACCTTTGTGATTAAACCACGCCAACCGTGGGTAAGTCTTCAATATACCACACCACATCCTCAATTATTTCTTAATTAATTCTGCTACTGCTGTGTGGCAAACATAGCTTCCACACATTGTTATGGGGTTTTCTTGTTGCAGTGGTACAGTGTTGTCAAACACCTTGACATTTTGAACTATAGTATTGCATTTACAGACAATATGAGTTCAGTGTTCACACTTTATATGTGCTTGCAGTGCCACTTTTGCCTGGAAAACTGTTTACATTTGCTCATCTTCAGAGGAATATCCTCAGGAGGGAAATTTCTTCTTGTAGCAAATTCCAGGAGTCATCTGAAATATGCTGCAGATTTGTCTTCTGTTAAGTATTTCTTTGATAAGTTTCCCCAGACGTATGTTTTATATAGCCCAGCTGAAACACACTGTGTTTAAAAATAAATATGAAATAAAAGAACTACACAGAAACTTTAAACAGGAGGTAGTAGATGCATGACACATGTTCCAGGAGCAAGTTGAGTAAACTTACCTCAGGTCTCCTGTAGGGATAAATTTGCACCAGGAAATGTGCCAATATGGTAGAGAAGAGGCACATAACAGATGTTTTCCCTATGGATCCCCTACTGTGTGCCACTTCGGAGGGTACAGTATTCCTTGGTGAATATCAAAGCTTCTAAGTCCAGAGAAAGGCTTTTCACAAAGAAGACTTATTTGTTTTCCGTATTTTCCCGTTTTTTATGGTTAAAGTCCAAAATCCTAAAGATCGATTTGAAGGTGTTAGCTGTCGGGCCAGTTACAGCAGAGACTGTCATGCAAAAATTGTTCATTTAAGTCAAGACGGCTCAGGTTAGTGGATACTTTTGAAAATGTCACTTTCTTTCCTTGCCTTCTTTCTTGTTCAGCAGATGTAGCCCATGGTAAGAAATGTAGAATGTGAGTGGTACTTTCTGTTAACTGTGTAACTTTACCTCTTTAATGAGCATATTAGTAAAACTGCCTTCTGAAAACAACCACTGCATTAAGTTAAAAAGAAAAAAAAAGGAAACTATACAAAACTATTTTCTTTGGCTGTTGGGATATGCTGACAGTTGTATGTATATTACAGGGATCTGTATCAATGTTATTAGTTCCCCTTCCCTGTTTCCTGATTTGACAGGCTTGACAGATGTTTTGTTTGCTTTTGTATATCTGTTTTCATTTGACATTAATAAACAAGGTTAGTGTGCCCATTTCTTAGGCCACCAAATAAGTGTGTTTACAGTTGTAGCTGTATGTCCATTTATGTAAACAGTGTGCGTGTCATAGAATTATAAGACTTTCTCTTGGTGTCGTTATCTGGTGTAGATAAAATATTTAAAATTTCATGCTGTGCAAAGTGTTTTGTTTCCCCGTGTTCGGTCCCATGCCTCATTTGGACCGGCCTGATGACTCTCTACCTTCACCCAGTTGGTCCATTTATTCTGTTGAGGGTGAGAGCCAGGCATCCTTGGGCTTAGATGAAGGCCTACAACCCATTTCTTCCTGCCTGGAGAGAGCACAGTCACCCTTATTTGTTATCTGGCAAGAGTCTCGATGTGTAGAGTGGGCCTGCTTCATGTCCAGTGGAGTGACCTATGGAAAGCTGGCATAATGGTTAGTGTTTGCCTTACAGACTTACTTTCTCCCATGGAGCAATTCTTCCAGAAAGAGTGCATGTTTGGTAGGAGTGTACCACCCAATGTTCCCAGTAGGTGTCACCCAAGCAGTGAGCAGAGTTTTTTCCCTACCCGAACATGGCAGAGCTAACATTGGCGGCTTGCTCCCATCCCCAGCCCATCCAGCACCTACAGTAACTGAACACAGATCTGAGTCACAGTCAGGGCTTCAATCCTGTATACCATGGTGCATGGCCAGCATTTATTTTTCTGTGTAGGTATGTTGTTTTTTATGACATTATTTGCAAATTTTCTTCTGGTATTTGTCATCCACAGTCTGTGCTTCCATTCTTCATAACTCTAGGCCATCCTTCACCATATAACCAAGACAAACTGGGAACACAAGTGCAGAAAGTAGCTATTCTTTCCACAACATAGCCATGTATTTCACGATCTGTGGTCTAACATCAAAGGGGCTTTAGATGGCTTGGCATTTGAAACTTTCTGTGGCTGTTAACCCCACTCCTTTTGCCCATAATACTCTGCCAATAACTTTCCTGTCCTGATGTTTTGCCATGCAAAGGCGGATGAGAAACCAGTATTCCATATGAAAAAATTTCTATACCATGCCTGCACTGAGGCTAGGGAAGGAAGGTGCATACATTAACAAGGATGGACCTGCTCCTCCAGATGTAATATGGTAAGTACATAATTGCATCTGACATGAGATAGTCCATTCTTGTCAATTAGCATGACAAAGTCCCAAGTTTATCCTCCTTGCATGGTTAGCCTTAAGAAAACATGCCTCTAATAACTGTGGGACCAAAAGGATGACTTAGATCTGGAAATGTAGTCAATTTTGTGGTGTCTTGTAAAAGTATTCAGTGATGCACATGTGTAGCTGCTGCATAGATGTAATCCAAAGATCACTACTGCCTGAAGGGTAGCCTGTAGACGCAGCAAAGGTTTATTGTATTATGAAAATTTCATAACAGAGCTTTTTATACATTCAGACTTGGTTTTGGATGCCAGTTACATGTTGAATTATTTGAACAATTGTGAAGCTTTTCTGATAGACATGTAGAATCTGAGTTTCCTGTGGACATCTGTGTAGACAACTTGCACTTGCATCTGTTAAGGTGATTGGAGAAAGAATGCAGTCACTTTAACAGACTAGTTAAGATTTATCACAATGGCTGTATTTGACATAAACGATTAGTTTACTTAGATAAGTATGGAGGATCGACATCAAAAAAATATTTTTGTGGAGGTGATGGCGATCAGAAATAAGAGATGTTATGTGGGCCTATCTCGCCTACATTCTTTACTCAGGGGTTCTCGGCTCCGACTCGGCCAACTTATTTCTCTAGCATGAAGTCTCTAATTGGCTGGGCTAACCCGGTATCCCAAGATTCACCTCGCCCTAGCCCCAGATCTCGTTTGCCGCTCGTAGAGTTAGGACGTGGTCTCGCTTGGCTGTGGCTAAGTACCCTTTTTCAAAACTTTTCATACGTCTTTAGCAGTCTATTCTCGACAAAAGCTATTTTTATAGTTGGTTTTTCATTACGAGTGTACTGTGTAAGCGAGTTGTGTTGTTTTTGTGGTATCCCTTTGTTTTGGCGGGCTAGGCACGTTTAAATTAGAGGACCTAGTCCTCTCCTGTGTTTGTGTAAACTTGTGTTTTGTTTGGTCGGTAGTTAGATTTCCTTGCTGTACCAAAGAAACGTTTAAATTAGAGTTTCCTTGCTTGTTCATAGTTTTTTTTTTTTCCCCCGCCTTCCTCTTGTGTCTTTCGTTGTCGGTTGAGTGGGTGCTTGAACTACTATGTCTAAAGAGCAGAAAGAGCATAAACCCTCTGGGTTTAAGAAATGCTCAAAATGTGGCTACAAGATGTCCATTACAGATGGGCATTCTATCTGCATTTATTGTCTTGGTGCTATTCGCCTGCAAGAGTCCTGCAGTTCTTGCCACGCTTTCAGCCTGAGGGTACTGCAGGAAAGAAAAAATAAGTTGATTTTGAAGGGCCTGGTTAAGCCTTCCTTTGAGGAGTCCTTAGACTCTTCTTCTAGTACTAAGTCTAAGACTTCCAAGGGCAAGAAAAGATCTCCGGCTCCATCTGTCTCATCGGAGCCCCAGGAGAAAGTTTCGAAAGTGGATACTGCCTCCTCTGCTCCCTTGTCATCAGGGCCGCAGGAGGTATCTGTTGTATTGGAGTCGACCTCGGCTCCGATATTATTGGAGCCAATTCGGAGCCGGTCACCCAGTGTTAGGCCGGAGTCTCCGGGTAGGAGATCCTGATCTCCTTCTATTTCCTCCAAATCCTCTAGGCTGTCTGATTTGGATGTGGATAGGGTGGTCCAGAGGCTCCTGCAGTCGCCGATGTTAGCAAAATTGTTCTCGGCTCTGGAGCCAGTTCCTATTCCTGTACCAATGATTCCTCCTCCGAGCACCCCTGTATCGTCGGAGCCGGAGTGCTCTGGGGCTAGGGTGAGGTGCATCTTGGGATACCAGGTTAGCCCAGCCAATTAGAGACTTCGTGCTAGAGAAATAAGTAGGCCGAGTTGGAGCCGATTCTCGGCTCCGAACCCATGAGTAAAGAATGTGAGGCAAGATGGACCACATACATTGATCGTTATGGTGAGTACATAACTACCTGTTTTCTAGGGTAGAAATATCAGGTGTGCCATAGCAGGTTTAGACAGAGAGAAGTCAACTTCTCTAAAGTGAAATACAAATCCCAAGGTGGTACAGGAATGCTTTAACATGTCTCTGAAAGTGCATCTAACAAGAGCCTTGCAAACTTTAAAGAACCTTAACAGAAGTTTGGTATTACTGCTATGTGCAGGTAAGCACACCAGTGTCCATAGTTTTAAGATTCATATAAAAACTCAACCTATTTCACCATCTGTTCCCTTGCTCAGAGTCCCCCATCCTGTGAAAAAAAAGAGGAGGCCTTCTGCGCTCTTTATAACAGAGCCATCAAAGAGATTCCACCAAAGTGGAAAGGATGATTTTTAGTTTTGAAAGAAACAAAGGACCTCAGGCCAGTTTTGGATGTAGTTCGCCTAAACACCTTTATCTTCATAGCAACCTTTTGCATACTCATGGCACAATAATTTCTCCTTTGCTTATCAGCAAGAAACTGGGTATGCTGGGCATGCTCCTTGGATCTGCAAGACACCTATCTACATGTCAAAATGGCAATGGATTCTATGAGATATGTCTGCTTTTGAGCAGGAGCCAGTCAATACTAGTTCAGGACACTTCTGTTTTGCAAAATGCATGTCCAGAGTATAACGCTTACTAGACATTGCAGGGAACCTGGATTTTCCCATATCTGTAAAACTGGCTCCTATATTTCAGGCTTTTAACTGTTGCAAGTTAGTTTCTGATCAAAATATTCCACTCTGTTGGTGTGAACCTTGAAAAGTTGCAGTTAACCATGTGCCAGCTGCTCACATTTATCAGCTACACAGTTGATTTGCAGGGCACATATTTCAGTGTAAATTCTGTATAATTTTGAACTTCCGAATCTTGAGTCACCATTGTTTTAGGGCTCTAGGTTCCTTTGCAGCATCTGTTTCAATAATGCAACACACCAGACTCCACAAGAGGATGCTATAATGGATTTTAAAAGTCCTCTGGTCACAGGTATCGGACACTATGTAATACCAAGTACAAATTTCCAGAGTTTGGAAAAGGCACCTTAGGTGTTGGATGGAACTCATGAACGTTATCAGAAGCAATGAGTTTTAGCAGTAGTCAATGCATGTGCCCTCTGGTTGGGGGATACATTGTCGACAGCATATGGCTCAAAGTGTTTAATGCTCTCCATATCTGTCCTTCTCGCCAACTTTCTGAAGATGGTAGCAGTTGTCTTTATCTTCCTAGCATGCCAAGACTCCCTCCCTTAGGGAAGAAATTGCCAGCCAAACTAATGACATGACAAGTGAAGGGTAGATCCTTAGCAGACATGGACAGTCCCTATTTATTAATATCTCGCATATGATTCCTTTAGTCCCTTGATGCAGCGTAAGTTCTGAATGTAGGGCAAGCTTTGCTGCTAACTGTTTGCACCTCCAATCAGTTGCATCATCTACTTCTACCCCACCCCTAGCAGATACGTCAGGGATGCCCTGTTCCAGAAATGACTTTTGCACTACTCTACTTCCACTATTTCCTCTTATAATGAAGTGGTTCTAGAAACCTAAGATACACAAGGCCAAGATCATTCTCATAGCTCCTTATTGGCCTTCACAGATTTGGTTCCTCGTGCCTCTATCTCTGTTCCAGAAAAGTTCTTGAGGTTGTGTCCCCTTCAAGACACTATTCATTTATTAGGCATGGAACACCTGGACATTTACTCCCTCAGGCAAAGTATGTGGTTTCTGCTTTGTAACAGTCACTCCTCTCTGGTGGTTCTGATTATCTCCTTTCAGAAATGTTGATTTTAAAAGATGTATAGAAGAGGGTGGACTTGTTTCTCTATTTGGACCACAGGTAAAGGACTGCACTCAGTCTCAGTCGTGCCCTTCCTTCCTTTCTAGATTATCGTTGCCCTTTTTTTTTTTTTTTTGATTTGGGGTTATTTCTCCATTAAATGCACCTAGCAGCAATACTGGTGTCAATGGCACAACAGGTATTGCACTCTCCTTTAGTGTAGAAGGCACTGGGTTTAATTCCCACAACGGGTAAATCGATTGCTGACACTACAGTACAGAGTTGGGGGGGGAGTGGGGGTTGTGCTGCACTCCTGAGTTTATATAGTTTCTGAGAGCAATTCAGCATTGACTGGTGTGTTCTCGAGGTTTGGAGGGACATTGAATTTTGACGAACCATCACTTAATAACAGGTAATTTGGCTTGGAATAGTTCCTGTTACTGGTTTTAATGGGCAGTGCAGTGGTTAACATTGTCGCCTCACAGCAAGAGATTCTCCAGTTCGATTCTTGGCTGGGGTGCTTTCTCTGTGGAGTCTGCATGTTCTCCCTGCATTCGTGTGGGTTTTCTCTGGGTACTCCGGTTTCCTCCCACATTCTAAAGACGTGTCTGGAGCGTTTCTCTCCGGGCCTCCGCTGAAAATAAGCTCTGTCCTAGTCAGACTTTCCCAGTCAACAAATAATAAATAAAAATAAATAAAATGGGATTATGGAGTTGATTTTAATTTCAAAGGAGACAGCTTTATGATTGGACCTTACCCGGGAGGGTGAAACGGGGAGGGGGTACAGTGTTCTGCCATATTTGAGTAAGAGGTCCAGTATCTTTGAGCCTCTGGTTTGTGTGTTCACAATTTGGTCAACATTGTTTGTATTTACAAAGTCCAAAAATCTCTGTACATGTAGATCTGAGGCCGTGTAGGAGGTCCAAGTATGCATTGTGAGGTTCTTGGGACATGGAGGGTGACCTATAGCTAGCTAGGATATGCTACAGGATTTTGTCTCCAGTGATCTACTCATGGAGGAACTTCAACACATTATCATTTGACCATCCTATAGGTATGTTTTTTTTTTTTCCTCAGACATCTTTATTAAATGTTCACATATGACAAAGGCAATCTTACATTTATATAAATGAAAAACATACAGAATGGTACCACTTAAGTTGTAAAGAATTTACATCACAGACACCACTGAAACAGCTGTAGTTGCAAACATTATACATCACTTATAAACCATCCAGTCATTTTTAGTTAAGCATTATATAGTTAATTCAAATCCTGCCTCTTAAACCTTGTTCTTGCTTTGCATATATTGTTCCCACAATTCCCATTTTTTATGTAGTTTGATCCTTCCCTTTTCTAAAGATTCCAATTCCAGTTGTTTTATCTCTGTTACTATATTCACTACTTCTAGTAAAGTTGGTCTAGACTTTGATATCAGTTTTCTAGTAATTGCTTTTTTGGCAGCCACCATAATTAGATCCAGCAAGGCTTTACTATGTCTGGGCAGTTCGAATCTCTAGCATAACTGAAAAAAATCATCTCCCTAGTCAGTCAGTCCAGTCTGCTCACCCAGCATCTCTGACAGAACGGTCTGCAGGGAATCCCTAAAGTCTGCCAGCTCATTACACTCCCAAAACATATGTTCCCAGCTACCTCTTTTTTGCCCATCACACCTCCAACATTTGCTATCCACCTGGGGAAAAATTATTTGGAGTCTACTTGGGGTGTAAAAATACCCATGTAAACACCTCCAGGTAAAGATTCTAAATCCTCTAGACTTTGATGCATATTTGGGAGATATACATATATCCACCCATTGTCTCTTTGTGAATTGCTTATCCAATCTCTCTTCCCAATCCTTTCTAAGCTTTTCTGATTCTTATAATTATCATGCAGTATTTTATATGCTTTACTAAGTATTCCTTTTTAATGGCAGCTTCTGTTGTAGAGTCTATTAAAAATTCTACCAGTGCTGGTCTTTCATTTAGGAGCCCCCTATTTGTTACTCTTTCCCTATACTCTGATATCAATCCTTGATAGGGAAGGCAATTTCTAACCTGCAGTCCAAATAAAGTATTGGCCTCTTCCATTCTATTACCTTTCCCTTTCTAGTTATTTGCTCCCAATACTTTGGTTCCTTTGCCAGTTTTCTCCAATAAATTCCAGCCCCTCTTGCGTATTATCTGTATCCCTGACCATAATCATCCCTATTGGCAAAATCTGTTTTTTTTTCCATTCTCATGCTGGTTTGGTTCTTAGAATACTCCCTGCCATTTTATGAATATAATACTCTCTGCTATTTTATGAATATAATACTCTGTATGATTTTGATTGTTCTTAAGAGTATGCACCAAAAATCCCAATCTCTCCTTACTTCTTGAGCTTCCTCCCTGTGTCAGCATCATTCCTTTCCACTTTGAATTATAGTTTTCTGCTTGTGTTATGTATAAGAGCCTTAACTGTGTTGCTGTAAAATACCCTCTCAAATTAGGTAATCCTAATCCACCTTGTTCTGTTGGTAGAATCATCTTATTCCACTTAACCCTTGCTGTCTTCCCATCCCAGAAAAAAATCCTTCATATTTTTTTAATTGCTCTCCACAACTTCTCCTGCAGTTGATAAAAGTATGTCTGACCTGTGTATAAGACCAAAGGGACTAAAACATTTTAATGGCTTGTATCTTAGTATCCGTATACGTATGACAAAACTTCCATTTTCTCAATTTTTTTATTATCTTCTGTTTAGTCTCTTCCCACATATCCTTAGCTGCCACCACAGATTAATTTCTAATCCATACTCCTAAATACTTCATTTTATTATGTCCCCATAAATATGGATATTGTTGGACCAATTTGTGTGTGGGTACATAATTTACCGCTATTATCTTTATTTTATCTTCATTAATTTTCTACCCCAAGAAGATGTGAAACTGTCTTAAAATGTTCCACAACACTATACTTCCCCGTTCTGGTTTTGTCATGTATAAAATATCATCATCTGAAAAACAGAGCCAACTTTTCCTGATTACCATACCAGTTATATCCTTGAATTTCTGAGTCCCTTATTTTCTTTGCCAGTGGTTCTAAATCTAATGCAGACAACAAAGGGGAAAGCTGACAACCTTGACTGGTTCCTCTACTCAAGCAGAAATTATTGGAGAGGACCCCACCCACTTTAATTTGTGCCTTCAATCCCCTCATATATTCTTCTAATCGACTTTATAATTGTATCAGGGAAAGCAAATGCTTCCATTGTCCTGCTCATGAAATCCCAGTCTACTCTGTCATATGCATTCTGTGCATCAAGACCCACCAGTAAAAGTGGTACTTTCTTACATTCTGCTTCTCTCTGGATCATCAATGTTCTGTTAATTTTGCCTCCCCTCCACAAAACCACACTGATCCTTATCTGTCAATTTTGGTATCACTTTTGCCATTCTTTTAGCCATTAATGGGCATAAACACTTTATAATCATGGTTTAGTATTGAAGTGGGCCTGTATGAAGCTGGATCCAATGGATCTTTACCCTCTTTAGGTATTACCATTACCACCGCCTTCTTCCAGGATGCTGGTACTTCTCTTAAAATACTGTTAAACAAAACCTTTCAGATCATTATCAGTTTATGTTAAGTTGTCTATCTCGCCTTCATTCTTGCTGGATGGGTTCGGAGCCGACCTCGGCTCCGACTCGGCCACTCTAAAAGCTCGAGAGTTGGTTCCACCGGCTCGAGGCTCCCCTTATATCCCACAATGCTAGGCGAGAGTTACCTCAGATCTCGTTTGCCGCTACAGCTTCGAGGTTGGTTGCTTCTACCGGTTCCTGGTGAGTGTTAGCTTTTCTTCTAAAAGTTACTCTTTTTACCCCTTTTTAAGTTAAATTCTTCTTAGATTAGTGTAGATTATAGAACTTTATCCCCGACCCTATATTTTTCCCGTTTCTTTCTAAAAGAACCTTTGTTTCTTCCCTTGGGCCTTAGGCCTTCTCTTCCCTAAGGGAGTGTTTGTGTAGTTTACTATAATTTTGTACTTAAATTCTAGTATTATTACAAAAATTATTATATTTTCTGACAGGGTATAACTGGGTGTTTGAGTGTGTGTTTGTGTACACCTGTCAGTTAGGCTATGTCTAAAGAAGCAAAGGTCTCCGGATTCAAGAAGTGTGATGCGTGCTGTCAGAAAATGTCTCTGACAGACGCTCACACTTCTTGTGTCTATTGTCTGGGGCCTTTGCACCTGCAGGACTCCTGTGCTGTTTGCCATGGCTTCAGCCCCAGGGTCCTGCAGGAAAGAAAAAACAAGCTAATTCTGAGAGGCTTGTTGAAGCCAGAGGATTCCCTGTCTGTCTCAACAGGGAAGCCCTCTAAGGCATCGAGGTCTTCGGCTCCGCTTCTGAGCCGAGACCTCAGGTTGTTCAACCTTTGCCTTTATCGGCTCCGGCTGGAGCCGATAAGACTCAGTCCACAGTTTCTGTGGCTTCGGCTCGCCGGAGCCGAGGTTATCGAGTACCGTGTCGGCTCCGACAAGATCTTGAGCCGACAACCAGAAAGAGGTCTAGGTCACCTTCTCTTGGCTCCGTTCATTCGGCTCCAGGATCTCCCCTGCTGTCTGAACGGAGCCAGAGGTCTCATTCCTCTAGGTCATCGAGGCTCTCCGATCATGACCTTCAGAGGGTGGTGAGTCGACTACTTAAGTCCGAGGCACTAGCCCAGATGCTTCAGAGCCCGACTCATCAGTCGGTGCCTGCCCCGGTCCATCAACTCTTTCCTCCTTCGACTCTTTTGAGTTCGGAGCCGGGTCGTGTCGGAACCGAGACTGTGGTCACTTCGAGCCGAGACAATTGTCTTCGGCGCCGTCGGCTCCGTTTTCTTCCTTGGAGGAATCTCGGCGCCGGACTTCCTCATCGGCTCGAGGGGTGAGTGGCATCGACCCTTGTCCGACCCTCCCTCCTCGGTGCTTCGGGCGCTGGTGAGTTCGGCTCCGACATCGCCTCGGAGCCATCACTGTCGGTGCCGAGGGGTCCTTAGCTCCTCGGAGCGGGGACCTCTGGCTCTGCCTGACAGGGGTGCATTCGAGGTCATGCGGAGTGTGTTAGAGCCTGGCTCTACTCCACAGTCGGCTCCGTCAGCCCCTCCCTCTATGCTGCCTCAGGGTAAGTCGACTCACTCCCTCATCCCGGACCGCAGAGAGCCAGCTCCTCAGGAGCCCCTTTGGGATTTCATCCTCTTCCGAGGCCTCTCCTGATTTGGCAGAAGAGCCTCCTCGGAAGAGGAAGTGCAAGAGGAAGCACATTGACTCACCTGAGTCTATCACGCCGGACACAGATCTGGATGATTCTGAGGGTTCCCCGTTCCCCTTCTGAAGATGTCTCATTTGCAGACATTCTGGAGATCCTGAAACAGAGGGAAATTGGCCAGCCCTCAACCCTTCGGAGGACTAATCTGTGTATCTTGAGGCGTTTGGCTCGCCCTTCCACCTCCTGGGTGTCCCCCCGACCCCCTCATGCAGGTGGTTGCTAAGAAGGCATGGCCGGCTCCTGATTCAGTGGACCCCACTCCCAGGAGACCCTCCAAATTCATCACAGCTCCATCAGACAAGCAGTTTTATCAAAAGGAGTTTCTGTGGATGCTATGGTGGTAGCTGCTGCCACAAAGAAGGAACTGGCTGATCCTTCAGTGCCTGTCCATCCACCTAACAAGGAATCTAGGTCCATGGATAGGTACGGAAGCGGATGTTCTCCTCAGCGACATTTACCATGCGTTCGCTGAATTACCTGTGCCATTTCACTCGTCTTCAAAGGGACTTGGTCAAGGAAGCGAGTGAAATGTTAAAGGACCCTACAGCTGCGGGTTTCCAAGAGAAAATGAACACGCAGCTGGCTACCCTTAATTCCATATCGAACTCCTCCATGCGCCTCCTCTCTTATGCGGCCGATGGAGCGAGCAGAGCCACAGGGACAGGGGTAGCCTTACGTAGGCACGCCTGGATGCGGCTATGCAACTTTGCGGAACCTTTCAAGACGTCTTTCACGAACTCCCCTTTTGATGGATCATCTCTCTTTGGTCCTCAAGTGAAAGAAACCCTGACTAGGTGCGAGACTGATGGCAAGACCCTTTCTGCCGTCGGAGTCTGTTTTTCGACTCCTTCTAGGCCTTACCCCAAAGGCCAGAAGGGTGGGAAGATGTGGTTCCGTAAACAATCTCAAGGGACTTCGCCTGACGCAGAGTCGTTTTCCTACCAAAGGCAGAGGTGGGAATAACAATGGTAGACGTCGCCCTAGGGGCAGGGGGGGTCCGCAGAATCAGGGCAATCGGGAAGCCTTTCCTGACAAGCCCTTTCAGCATCCCTGAGGTGTTGCCCGACTGCCCATCTTCGAGGCAGTCGGGGAAGATTGTCACTGTACCCAGAAGCCTGGCTATCCCTGACTCAAGACAAATGGGTACAGTCCATCATTTCAAGGCTATTCTATCCCCTTTCTTCGTTTTCCAAATCAGTCCAAAAAATCCCTTCCAGATGTTCCACCCGCTCAAAGGGATATAGCAGCTTTGGAAATTTCAAAACTGCTTGCAAAAGAGCAATTCAGTCAGTGCCAGCAGACCAACAAGGATCCGGAATCTACTCAAGGTTCTTTTTAGTTCCAAAGAAAACAGGAGACTGGAGACCGATTTTGGATCTCAGTGTCTTGAACAAATCAGTCAAGAAAACAAGATTTCGGATGGTCACGCTGCAATCCATCCTTCCCCTTTTGGGCAAAGGAAACTGGATGTGCTCTATAGACCTTCGGGATGCGTACTATCACATAAAAATGAACAGACGCTCCAGAAGATTCCTCCGCTTCAGGCTGGGAACCAGTCATTTTCAGTTCAGGGCCCTGCCCTTTGGTCTCACCACTGCCCCCCGGGTGTTTACCAAATGCATGGCAGTGGTAGCTTCTCACCTGAGACGACAAGGATTCCAGGTGTTTCCATATTTGGACGACTGGCTTCTCACAGCTCCCACCAAGCATCTCCTTTTGATGGCCAGAGATTATACTTTTCGCGTTTGTCAAAAACTGGGTATTTCAATAAATTGCGAAAAGTCTGTTTTGTCGCCTTGTCGTACTATTACTTACATAGGCGCAAATTTAGATACTATAAACATGTCTGCAACGCTAACGAACCAAAGGATATCAGACATTCACAAATTGGTGTCACTTCTTCTCAACTACAACAGAGCCAAAGCCAGGTTAGTGCTAAAGGTGTTGGGAATCATGGCAGCGGCCATACCTCTCCTCCCATTGGCCAGATACCACATGCGGATCCTTCAGTGGATGCTTTTTTCTCAATGGTCATACCAGCAACTTCCAATGTCTCACACCATTATGATCACGCAAGCGTGCAAAAAGCATCTCATGTGGTGGATGTCTTCCCCCCAGCTCCTGTCGGGAAGACCATTTGTTCCACCTCCTCCGGTTGCTACTCTGACAACGGATGCCTCCCTGATCGGGTGGGGGGGGGCATTATCAGGGCAGGACAGTCCAGGGCACATGGCAACCAAACGAATGCCACTTGCACATAAATGTTCTGGAGATGAGAGCAGTGCTTTTAGCGTTGCAAGCCCTTCAAGACTCTCTTCCCTTGGGAACGATTGCAATCCAGACAGACAATATGTCTGTAGTGTGGTACATCAACAAACAAGGCGGAACCAGATCATACCCCCTGTGTCGAGAAGCACTCAGACTATGGCAATGGGCGATTTCTTCTCAGCGTTTTCTGATAGCAACGCACATCCCCGGGAAGTCCAATCACATTGCGGACAAGTTGAGCAGAGCTATACTCATACCTCACGAGTGGTCTCTGAAAGACTCTGTAGTGAGAGAAATCTTTCTCAAGTGGGGTCAGCCTTGCTGCGATCTTTTTGCTACTCCCCAAAACAGCAAGTGCAGAGAATATTTCACTCTATTCCCTTTACCAGGCCAACCCAGCAGGGACGCTCTAGTCCAAGTTTGGCCCCGGGACTTCTGTATGCATTTCCTCCTTTCCCACTGATCTCTCAAGTAATACAGAAAGCTATCGCTCAGAAGGCCTCATTGATCCTCATTGCTCCTTACTGGCCTCGACAAGTGTGGTTCCCCTTTCTACATCGATTTCTTTTGGAGCGACCGTGGAATCTGGACCTAGTTCCAGATCTTTTGATCCACCAGTCGGGTCAGTTTCATCGCTCCCTCCCCTCTCTGAACCTCACTGCTTGGTTCCTCCAGTTCCAACCGTAGCCAGGCTTCCTCATTTATCTCACTCGGTTAGAGATATATTGATAGCTTCCCATAAATCTTCCACTCGAAAGATTTATTTGAGTAAGTGGAAACGCTTCTCATATTGGGCACAAGGAAAGGACATAGATCCTTTCACCGCTTCCATCCAACTAGTCCTTGATTTTCTTGCTGAACTCTTCCATGCAGGTTCATCTCCATCTACTCTTAAGGTTCAATTGGCAGCTATTTCTAATTTTCATGTGGGCATTTCTGAATCTGCCCTAATGTCCCACAAACTTTGCAAAGCCTTTTTGAAAGGAGTTTTTCTTCTCAGACCTCCTATAAGAAATCCTCCTTCTCCTTGGGACCTAAATTTAGTTCTTGCTTCCTTGATTCTTTCCCCTTTCGAACCTGCAGCTTCATGTTCCTTGAAATTATTATCATGGAAAACTCTTTTTCTGGTGGCTATCACATCAGCTAGAAGAATTTCAGAACTTCAAGCACTCAGTTGTCGTTCTCCTTATCTTTTGTTCCATAAGGACAGAGTTTCCTTACGAACTAACCGTCCTTTTGCCTAAGGTGGTTTCAACATCAAATCTAAACCAAAGCATTGACCTCCTGTCTTTTTCCCAGAGTATTCAAATAGGTCTGAACAAAAATTACACTGCCTGGATGTTCATCGTCAATTAAGGTACTACTTGGACAGGACGAAACAATTCAGAAAATCTGATCAGCTGTTTGTCTCCTATGCGGAAAGCAGAAAGGGACTTCCAGTTTCAAAGGTATCATTATCCAGATGGCTAACATCTCTGATTACCCTTGTTTATGAGATTAGACACCAAAACTGCCTAATAAACCTAAAGCCCATTCCACCAGAGCTTTGGCTACTTCTCTAGCCTTCCAAGACAGACTGCCTATTGACACCATTTGTGCAGCGGCTACTTGGGCTACTCCTCACACTTTTATTTCCCATTATAAGTTGGATTTAGCTTCTAGGCATAGAGCTAATTTTGGTTCCACTGTTCTCAGGAGTCTGTTCCGTTAGGCCACCCGGGACAAGGTGCTAGGGACGCGGTCCCATCCAGCAAGAATGAAGGCGAGATAGACAACTTAACATATAGAAGTTATGTTCTTACCATAACGTTCCATGTTAGTTGTCTTCTTCTCGCCTTCTTCTTGCGTCCCACCCTCCTTCCCGCTGGCCTGGACAGACCTAGAGGAGTTGTGATCGTGACCTCTCTTTCTACCACCTCTTTCTTAGTCATATGCTATTATGCATATTTCTTGTTTCAGGATGTAGGTCTCCCTTCTTTCTTCCTGTTGTTAGAGGTGGATTCTGTTTTTACAGTTATACTGTTTCTGTTATAAGCGGGGGTTAGCTTACAAACGAGATCTGAGGTAACTCTCGCCTAGCATTGTGGGATATAAGGGGAGCCTCGAGCCGGTGGAACCAACTCTCGAGCTTTTAGAGTGGCCGAGTCGGAGCCGAGGTCGGCTCCGAACCCATCCAGCAAGAAGAAGGCGAGAAGAAGACAACTAACATGGAACGTTATGGTAAGAACATAACTTCTATTTTTCCCTCCTAACTTCCACAGGAATACCATCTGTTCCTTGGGACTTTTCTGTAGGTTGGTTATATACATAGCCATTTTTGTCTCATCTCTTCCTATCCTAGCTGTTAGTAATATCTACCTATAACTTTGGCATATTTAATTCTTCCATAAACATTTCCATTTGTTACCTTTTCTTGATTTCCATAATTCTCTTGCTTTATACAAATTTTCATAAAATTTTGAAATATTTCTAATACTTCTACAGGGTCTCGTTATCTTTCTTGTTATAGGCTCCTTAAGCTTTGTGACTGCCCTTTCCACTTTCTGTTGCCTGAGTAGTTCTGCTAAAAGTTTTTGTGCTCTAGAATTGTCAAAAAGTAGTTGGTTAACAGCAGTCTTTCTAAACTCATGCATATTATTGAGGTAATCCCTTATTTTCTGTTTAGCATTCTGCAGTTGCTCCTTTTCTTTTTCCGAGAAATTCTCCCTATTTTGCAATACTTTAACATTTGTCAATCCCTTTAAATCATTCTTATTACTGATTAACCATATCTCCTCTTCTTTTATTTCCAACCTAGTTTTAAACTCCACTTTAATTTTATCCTACTTCTTAGCTGTGTTTTCAGAAGGTAATTCTATCTTCTGTAGTAGCTCCTGAATTAATTCCACAACCCATTCCTTAAATTTCTCTCTCTTCAACTGATGGTAGGAAAGTGCCAGTGTCTCATTTTTATTTCATTACTTTGTGTTTTTATGTTGGTTATTATTGGTACATGATCTGAAATAGTTATTGGGTGCGTTTCAAGACCTTCAATTAAATGCACATGTTTCTATGAGATATAAAATCTATCTAGCCTAGCCCAGTTATTTTTTTATCTTGGTGAGAAATGGGTAAATTTACTCCAGACTCCATGCCAAACATTTTCATAAATTTCTTCAAGCATCTATCGTCCTTTGTTATACTTTCTCTTCTAGGTCCCCCCAGACACATCTTCACTGTTGTAAACCAAATTCCAGTCTTCACATATAAGTAATATTCTTTGCTGATGCTGATTATTTCTACCAGAATTTTCTTAAGCTCCATTATAGCAGTTTTAGGGGGATGTAAATGCATGCCAGTGTAATACTCCTCTCTAGCCAGTAGCCCCTTAGTACTATGCATCTTCCATTATTATATTTTACTCCCTCTTCTATGATTATTGGAGCTCCTCTTGCAATTAATATAAGCACTGCATTTTTCCTTTCTCCAGATATTCCGCTGAATAATCATTCTGAAAACCTTTCTTTATCAAATTCACATGTTCAGTTATTCCCTGGTGTGTCTCCTGTAGCATAGCTGTTTGCACTCTACATTTTTAATATAATTCACTACTCTTTTATTTTTTACATTTATCTGTAAGACCATTCAGATTGAAAGACATTATAGAACGCATCATTTTCTTATATAGTTATTACCACCTTTTATATACAACTGCTGTTTTGTTAAATGTCTATCCCCAACTTTTATGCTACTTGTATATACTGTTTGGCAGGCTAGTCTTCTATACAGTTTCATTTCATATCCATTTGCGCCTATGTCACATCTTGCATAATTTTAGTTTTTTTGAAAGCCCTCAAATAGAACAAACAACCCCCCATAAAACCCTTCTAAAACCTATGAACTTAACAAGTAAAACTAGGTACATCTTCAAATATTGAAGTTTTTGCTTCCTAATAAGAATATGTGTTCTAAGTTGATAGCTACACAGACAGGTGAAAGTTAACCAAAAAGAAAAGTTAGTCATGCTAAGACGCATGGTACAGCCTGTGCTATTAGTAAGTGCTATTTGATTTTGTATATCTTTATAACTCTTCCAGTTGAGAAAACACTTGAATGCTTTCAGTAAATATTTTCTCCAAGCCATTTCTCTTTATCAGATTGTTTTCTAGTGACATGCAAAACCAGACACAGTACTGCTAAGGGTACTTTGTTTATCAGGAAAAAAGCCTTACAATATTCAATATTCTTTTTCGTTTATATGCTTTGCAATAAACTTGTTACTGGATAAAGCCTAGGGGTTTTACCCAGTCATTTCCTTATGCAAGCATGGGAAAAAGTATACTGATTTTTCTTTTGTCATACTCTCTTAACAGACCCTTCTGCTCTCCCCATCTCCTCCCATCCTCATTTTTTCATTCCAGTGCCTACATTTCTCAAAACTGAACAAAGAAAAAGAGAGAAGGGTGAACAAGAAAAAAACAAAAGCACCTGTTTATATTAGTATTCCCATTGCATTAAAAAAACAGACACACCTTTCCTTCAAGTCTAACTGGTTTTATACTCTCTTTAAAGCTGTCACACCTGGGAAAACCCCTGATTGTTTTCAGGAAACATTATATCCTAGTCAATTTCCCTGTTCTTTTTTCCCTGAGTCACTCCCCTTCCACCAGACTGTCTCCAGTTTCTCTCTATCAGATTGTTTCCATGGAAGCATGAAGACGAGCTGCAGAAATGCTACTTAGTATACATATTTGCAAGTGCTAGAAAAATAAACCTTATAATATTCAATATTGTTTTTCATTTACTTGCTCTCTGTCTTAAAACAAAGGTCTTTAATCAGTCATTTCCCCATACAAGAATGAAAAAAGCACATTAATTTGAACTATGTCATGCCCCCTTAACCAGGCTCCCCTTTTCCTTTTTTTTTTAAATCATTGCATTGCCTATGTTTCTCAAAACTGCACAAGAAGAAAGAGAAGAGGGTAGAAGAATAAAAAAGCCACCTGTTTACAATCCCCATTACACTCAAAAATAGCATGCCAAGAATACCATGCAACACAGAGTACTATTAAGAAAAAAAGTTTTTTTTTTCTTACAGTTAGCGTTCTCCCCTCTCCCCCCAACAGCATTTTTTAACATTAATGACATGCAGTAGGGCATATACGTCCCCTCACTTAGCAAACTTTGAAGAAGCCCAATATTTCCAGATTTTCTTGTGCTGTCATATTTCACAAATATAATTATTACATTGTAATCTTTTGGAACAATGGAAGAAGTTTCATTGGCTAAGTCTCTCTCTCTCTCTGCTTTATTTTTAGAAGAACGAGAAGCAGAGCCCTCTTTTTGTTGGACAAACTTCTGTATTATGTCCTTAACCTGTTCTGCATCAAAAAATTACTTTGATCCACAAGGAAAAAATATTTTGAAGACAGCTGGGTACAGCGGGTTGATTCTCACACCTGCCACTCGACATTCCCTGATTGCTGGGATAAATTTGCTTTTCTTTTGCATGGTATACAATAATTATTTTCAGGAAACACTCTACTTTCTCCAACTATTTAATACTTTGCATTTTTGCCACAGTTTTATAAGGGCAAACTATTTCTGCGGTTAGTTCTGCATCTTTACTAATATAGGTTTTGACTGGTTTCTCATGTCCTGGTTTGGAGCATACACATTGTGTGACCTTTCAGTTAAGAGTTCCTGCTGTGAGATACCAGTCTAGTTGCTTATTTGTTCCTTCATAAAATTGATAGTCTGTTCCTTCTAGTTTCTCTGATACAACATAAATTCTCAGATGTTCCCTACTTGATCTGTCCTCTAATTCCACCTTTGTTTAAGAAGAGATGTTTAAATTGTCTCATACTCTGCCAACCTTTTCTTCATTTTGACCTCTGATTTTTGCAGTTTTATCAGGTCATCTGAATACCTGTTTAAAACTTCTTCCATTTTTTCAGCTTTTTTTTTTTTTTTTAGTCGATATACTCCTTCAGTGTTTTGTTTATTTTAATCATCTCTGAGCACATTTGACTTATTTTTTCCTGTAGATTACTGGAAGCCACGTCTTGCACTAAAGGTGGAGCTTGAACTGCTTTCTGCTGAACAGCTGCAGGATTCTTCCCAGTCGGTGTTTTTTTCTTAATCTTTTCTAGTTGATTTTCATTCAGGCTGTCTCAGTTTGTTCTTTGATGGCATCCAGGCAGTGTGCTTACTAGCCAGTAACTGAATTTACTAAAAATGACAGTTACTGGCCCTTGTCTTTGATGTTCTTCATCTCACATTGCTGCAGTCCTTACTTATGGGTAGTCCGCTGTCCTCGGTCGGCCCGAATACCAAAGTATTAGGCTGACGTCGGTCATGGGCGCCTAGATCTGACATCAGAGCGTCAGGGTATAAAGGCGCATGACCGACGTCATATCCTCAGTCTTTTTTGCCGCATGGTCCGATGCAGAAGCAGCGTTGCAAGTGCCGTTCGGCGTTCTGAAAGTTTTCGTTTTCGGAGTTTCAGACCGATACCAAGTTGGGCTAAGTACCCCGTTGGGGAATATTTTTGTTTTTTCTTGCCTCAGTTACTTACCGGATGTCAGAAAAAGTGAATAATTGTATTTCTTGTGGGAAACAGATACCGCATAGGGATTACCACTCGCTTTGTATTCCTTGTTTGGGACCGGAGCACGACGTAGTCGGGTGTCTGTTTTGTGCTAGGTTTAATAAGCGCACTATAAAACGGAGGTTAGATTGCGCTAGGTTAGTCTTTGGCAAGAGGTGTAATTATAATATGCCGTCGGATGTTCCGACGCCCGCGTCTACTAAGAAGCGCAAAGACAAATCTTTAAAGCCTAGGCAGGATGATTCGTCTGTTTCGGACGCCGGGCCTTTAGAAGCTACAGCTGAACAGGTGGATCCGGCTGAAGTTTCTGTTGAGTCCCAGGGGGAAACTTTGATTTTACAAGATGTAGCCTCTCAGGAGGCAGGTCAGGCTGAAGGGGCCTCTCAGGTTACTATTCTCCCTTCTATGCCTAAGATAGTTAGGTCTTCTGCTACTGTTTCTAAGGCTTCTTCTAAGGGCAGGTCTGTTTTGCCTTCCTCTGGTGTCAGTTCTGGTTCTTCAGGGTCTGTGCCTAAAAAGCACATGCTTAAAATGGCAGAGGATTTGATTACTTTAATTAGAGGTTCTATGCCCCCTCCTGATAAGAGGCCCAGGATGGAGCCAGAGTTGGAAAGTTTGGAGCAGGCCTCAGATGATTCAGAGTCTTCTGCTGAAGACATTCAAGATTTCCTCCTTATTCTGATTCTGATGCAGAGGATTCCACTCCTTCTGCTTCTCCTCCAGAGGATTTTTCATTTTCAGAAACTCTGCATTCCATGAGGGAGCATTTTAAGTGGGAAGGACAGGATTACTCTGATTCACGGAAGAGACTTGGGGAGTTCTTGTTTTTACCACAGCATAGACCCTTAGCTATACCTCCGGTTTTGGATGTTGTTTCAGATGTTTTCTCGGAAGCCTCCCTTAATCCAGATTCTGTACCTCCTGCCCCAGTTAAACCTGACAGGTATTATAGGGTGCCTGAGGCTCATAAATATCTGTATAAGAGTCCTAGGGCGGACCCAGAAACTATTAGTCAGGGGCCTAAGGGTGTTAGAGCCTCTGTTGTTAAGAATCCGGTTCCTCTGGATAAGGAAGCTAGAGCTTTGGATAGGTGGGGTAAGAAGGTGTATACCTCTTCTACTTTAGCTATGAGAGCTTTGAACTGCCAGTTTCATATGTTGAAGTATCAGAATTTCCTCCTTTCTCAGCTAAGATCTAAAGTGGATGCTTTGGCAGAGGGCATAGAGTGTAAAGAATTGCAGGATTTAGTGCATGTTTCTGAACAGGTGGGTAAGCACTCTTTGCAATGTGGTTTTGATGCTTTACAGGCTTCTTCTAGGGTGGCTGCCACTGGTTCAGTTATTCGTAGGCACGCCTGGCTTAAGGATCAGAATTTGTCTGAGCATGTTAAGTCTAGAATTCTGGATGCCCCTTTACAGTCTGAAGTTTTGTTTGGTCCTCCTGTGGAGTCAGTCTTAAAGAAAATGGAAGACAAGGCTAAGTCTATGCAGACTGTTAAAGATTTTTTGCAGGTACAACCTCCAAAGTTTAGTAGAAATTGGCCTACTAAGGGGTGGACGTACCCTTCTTCTGATTCTCAGTCTAGGGGTAGATCTAGGCGTGGTAGGGGCAGAGCTCAGAGTACCTCCAGGCCGAGACAATGGAGTTCGCCTGCTCAATCTGCTGGTGAGGGCAGGGGCCAGTCCTTTCGTAAACAGGCCCAATGACCTGCATTTTCAGCTGCCAGATTCTTCTTGCCTGGCAGCTCCTTTGGGAGGAAAGTTGGCTCTTTTCAAGCAAAATTGGCATTTAGTCACCCAGGACAAATGGGTATTGGACATTATAAACCGAGGTTACAAGTTCTATTTCCATACCATGCCTCCTTTCAAAGGCATGCCAGACGTCCCTCCTCGGCAAAGGATAGAGGCTCACAGACAAATTTCTTTACTTCTTCAAATAGGAGCTATACAGCCAGTTCCTCTGTCAGAAGTGGGCCTAGGATTTTATTCTCACCTGTTTCTAGTTCCAAAGAAAGGGAACACGTGGAGACCAATTTTGGATTTATCTATCCTCAACACTTACCTTGATATTCCAAAGTTCAAGATGCTGACTTTACAACAACTTTTACCTCTGTTGGGAAAGGATCATTGGATGGTTACTCTGGATCTCAAAGAGGCTTACCTTCATGTTCCTATCAGGCCCAGTTGCAGGAGGTACCTGCGTTTTCGGGCTGGAAATTTACATTATCAGTTCTCTGCATTGCCCTTTGGCTTATCTACTGCGCCCAGAGTGTTCACAAAGGTTCTGGCTCCAGTGATAGCCTTTTTCAGACTAAGAGGAATACAGATTTATCCTTATTTGGACGATTGCCTGATTATTGCACAAGAAAAGGACGAACTTCTTCATCATCTACAATATGTGATGGCAGTGTTAAGATGCCTAGGGTATTCTGTGAACGAAACAAAGTCCAGTCTAGTACCCTCTCAGGACATGTGCTTTCTGGGTGTGAGACTGAATACAGCTTCCCAGATGGCTTTTTGACCCCGGACAAACAAAGAAGCCTTTCTCTTTATTTCCATCAAATGTCTCTACGGTCCAGGCTGACTGCAAGGACAGTCCTTCAAGCCTTGGGGTTCATGGCATCTTGTATTCTGGTGCTTCCCAATGCCAAATTGCATATGAGGAAGCTTCAATGGTATCTCAAAATGTATGGACACAGCACTGCCAAGATCTAGACACTGTCATTCAGATAATACCTTGCATTCAGAAGGAGTTTTTGTGGTGGGCTCAGGAATGTCACCTAAACAAGGGACTCTCTGTGACCCGGCCAGAGGCGAGTCAGATTCTAACGACAGATGCCTCGGACAAGGCTTGGGGAGCACACCTCAATGGAAAATGGGTGCAAAACACGTGGCCTGTCAAACTCCAACATTTGCATATCAACTTGAAGGAAATGTTAGCAGTCCAGTTTGCGTTGATGGCTTTCAAAGATTTTCTTCACCCAGGGCAGGTGTTGATTCAAACAGACAACACTACTGTCATGTGGTACATCAACAAGCAAGGGAGAACCCATTCTTACCCTCTTTGCAGGCAAGCGATGATTCTGTGGGAAACTGCTCTCAATCTACACCTCAATCTTCAGGCAAGGTTTCTACCAGGAGCACAGAACTCCTTAGCAGATGTGTTGAGCAGACAAATAGTGGATCCTCACGAGTGGAAATTGGATCCTCATGTATTTCGAAAGTTGACAGTGTTATGGGGAACTCCAGACATAGATCTGTTCGCTTCTCCACTAAATTACCAGTTGCCAAAGTTTTGCACAAAATGTTTCATCACACAGCTTGGAAGGTGGACGCTCTATCATTCAGTTGGAACAACCTGCATGTATATGCCTTTCCACCTCTGCCTCTTCTTCCCAAAGTACTTTTGAAGGTCAGACAAGACAAGCCAACCATGATTTTGATAGCACCGGATTGGCCTCGACAACACTGGTACCCACTCCTGAGGAGTTTAGTACGAGAACCTCCATGGCCTCTGCCTTTGATTCCGCACCTTCTGTCACAAGAGGACAGTCACTTCCTCAATGTCAAGATTCAGTCTCTGCATCTAACAGCCTGGCATATTCTGTTTTAGACTCTGGAGGGTCTCAGCTTCCACAACAAGTTTTGAATGTTATTTTGGAGGCCAGGAGGCCTAGTACCAGAAAAGTTTACGCTGATAAATGGAGGAGATTTTTTATTTGGAGCAAAGGGAAGGACTTTGATGTCTCCAAACCTGATTTAAGTGTTGCTCTTCAATATCTTACTGAATTATTGGACAAGGGTTTGTCTTTCTCCTCGATAAAGGTCCATGCTGCAGCCATTTCTGCTCACTATGATTGTGACCCTCCTTTATTCTCTCATCCTTGGTTTAAGCAATTTCTTAGAGGGGCAAAGAATATAAGACCCCCACGTAGAGCTCCTACTCCTGCTTGGGATCTCAATTTTGTGTTGGAAAAACTTACTCTACAACCTTTTGAGCCTGCAGCTACTGCCGAGTTAAAGTATTTGTCATGGAAAACTGCTTTTTGTTGGCCATTACCTCTGCAAGAAGGGTTTCTGAATTACAGGCCCTCATGGCAGTGGAGCCTTTCCTGATTTTTCATAAGGATAGGGTATCTTTGCGTACTAATCCTTCCTTTATGCCTAAAGTGGTTTCTAGTGTGGCCTTAAATCAAACTATTCATTTGCCTACTATTTATGCAAACCCCCAAAATAGAGGGGAGAAAATTTTGCATACTTTGGATATTCACAGGCAGTTGCGTTATTATTTGAGCAGAACCAAGGAGTTCAGACAGTCTCAGCAGTTGTTTGTTTCTTTTGCTTTGGGTTCACAGGGTAAACCTGTTTCAAAACAAACTATTTCTAAATGGATTGGGTTTTGTATTTCTTTCTGTTATTCCCATCATTGTAAGGAGATTCCTGCTGGAATCAGGCCTCATTCCACTAGGGCTACTGCTACTTCTACGGCCTTTCTAAGGGGGGTAGCTACAAAAGACATTTTGGAGGCAGCTACTTGGAGTTCAGTGCATACTTTTTCTAAACATTACCACCTTCCTCTTTATTCTAAGTCTAGGGCTGGATTTGCCACTGCAATTTTACAGGGCATTTTAGCGGCCCCTAATGCTTTATGATTTTTTACCATCCTCCCTTTCCCGTTGCTTTGGGATTCTACCCATAAGTAAGGACTGCAGCAATGTGAGATGAAGAACATAGTACAGTTTTGTACCTACCATAAATGTAGATGTTCGAAGATCCACATTGCTGCAGTCCAATTTACCCTCCCTCCTTCCCCACTGTTGTTTGACATGGTGCTATGCTTTAGGTGATGGTTGTTGTTGGGCATGTTTTTTGGGAGGTATTCTGTTTTTGGCTGTGGCCTTTCTGGTTTGGCCTTCTGACATCTGGGGCAAGAAAAGACTGAGGATATGACGTCGGTCATGCGCCTTTATACCCTGACGCTCTGATGTCAGATCTAGGCGCCCATGACCGACGTCAGCCTAATACTTTGGTATTCGGGCCGACCGAGGACAGCGGACTACCCATAAGTAAGGACTGCAGCAATGTGGATCTTCGAACATCTACATTTATGGTAGGTACAAAACTGTACTTTTCCTTTTTCACACAGGGAGAGCTGAAGTTAAGTTGTTGATCAGTGTACAGCCATCTTGAAAATTCCTATCTTGCCACATCGTTTTACACTTACCAGAACCATGAGCTTGCCATAACTATTGATTCATTGATATTCCCCTTACCGAGACAATTACTTCTATCAGTCCTGCCCATAACTATGCAGTATTCTGCCCAATTGTCCGTGTAAATGGAAATGCTGTTGTTTCAAAACAAGATCAAAACAGCATAAAAGGTAAATTGATGTTTAAAAAGTAGCCATTTATGACTTCTTTTAATGGGTATATTTATTTTATTTTTCTTGCAATTAAAGTGTTAGACATTTAAATTGTTTATTTGAAGCAGTTATAAATTTGACATGTGACGTTTCACTTTACCCCACCAGCACCTTTGAAATGCCATCAGAAAGTAAGAGTAGAAGTAGCTGACTTAATATCTACTAGGGGACCGCTACTATGAAGCATTGACAATTGCATTGAGGAAAGAATTGGGACTAATCATTGAGAAAGCACATAACAGACAAATGTGCTTTGGCTAGAGTACTGCTGTATACAGAGCATGCACCAAACACATGCTATTTTAATGAAATGGTGATTAAAAGAAAGGATTTAATTAATTAGGGGATACACTTCCTCTTCCAGTAGATCCCTCTGGATTTATCAAAAAAAGAGAAGGGGAATTTTCCCATTGCCATGGCCAAATTTTCTATAGTCTATATTATTACCACATCAGGTGTTTTGTGAAAACATGCTGTTAGCTTAGTGGACTAATGCAGTCAAGTGCATGAGGATAGATGAGGAAAATATTTTACTTAACTGCAGTGTAAGGCAAGATGTAAGACTCTTGGTGATTCCCATCCATGAGGCAGCTAGCATTGCAGTGGAGAATAGTATGGAAAGATTTGTGGCATGCTGATATGGTTGCTATGCATCCTTAGCACTGGAAATATTCAAGTGTAGTACTGTAGCTGCTGTATGGAGCTGCAGTAAATATTCACACTTTGTGTATTGCGTATAAAATGTTTTCTCCTACAAGCTGCATACCACAGAAATTATGAAGCTGGCTATTTATCATGACATCATGTACTTGTCATGTGCCTAAGTATACCCTCACTCAACTAACTGCTGCTCTCCCAGACTCTGGAATAGATTGCCCATGCATGTCAAGCAGAGTGCCTCTTTGGCCCTTTTCAAAAAGCACCTTGACGATTGGATGGGAGAAAGGAAATTCACCCCGGGGATCACGTCAGTCGCCCTGTTAGACAGGGGTCCAAGGAAGTAAATAGTGGGGGAAGAAATAGCCAGGGAATTGTTATGGCTAGGCTTGTATAGGCCCTAGGGCTGATAGCCTAGTACCAACCTATGAACCTAAGTTAACCTGTAGTTTGGCATAGCATGCCTTACAGTTTGATTCTTTAAGGTGTCATTTGGAGCATCTTCCCAAATTGCTAAACAATACTGAGTGGAGATGGTGGAGATCTGTAGCTGGGATTGCCAAACTCCTCCATACATGTTCTAAAGTTTTTGTGATGTGGTACTCATAATTATTACAGTCCCAGCGAAAAAAAGTTGACAACAGAACTGCTATCTAGATGTAAGTACCTTTTGGAAGACTCCACATCATAAAGTTTAATTTGCTTCTGTATACATAACCGTGCACAATGATAGCAGAAGTAATACAGAAGAAATAAATGCTAATAGAACTGATATTGCATTCCCTTGCAGACACCACAGTGGAAGCATATAACTCATGACAAAGGAACTTATGCTACCTCAAAAACTCAAGTAATTTCAAAACCTTTGTTGGTCCAGTAAAAGGTATTACAATCACGTCTGTGTTCCAGTGTCTTAGGGTTTTACACCCGATACATCTAGCGACAGCCCCCCCCCAAGAGGCATTGGTGGGAATAGTCATAGTGGATGCCACCCTCATAGCAGACGTGGTATGCAGAACAGGGCTGTTCCTCTGACAACTCTCCTGAAGGTTTTCTTGCATTATGAAGGCAGTTGGTGGCACTTATCAGCCTGGACAGCCTTCATCCAAGGTACATAGAATCATAAGCAAAGGTTACATTATTCCCTTTCCTTTTCTAGCCCCAGCTCGAAAAGTCCAACTGATGTCCCACTCCTGCAAAGGAAGTTGGCAGCTCAAGAAATCAAAAAGCTACTAGACAAGTGAGTCATACAGGAGGTCCCACCAGACCAACAGGGATCCGGAGTCAATTCAAGATTCTTTTTGGCTCCAAAGAAAAACCGGGACCACAGGCCCTTTCTTGACCTCAGCCACATGAACCAGTATGAGAAGCAAATGAAATTCCAGATGGTCGTGGTTCAGTCCACCCTACTTCATTTGAGGAATCACATGGAAAAATCCAAATTAGCGCTGTGTCAGACTATAGAGTTCATTGGGTCTGCTATACAAATTGACATACTTCCCATGTTGAGAATTGTGACCCTTCAGCAACAAACATCAACAGTTCTCTCCCACAAGACCCCAACACCACCACCACACATGCTCGTACACACCACATTACTAGTCGATGTGGGTGTGGCAGTGGGCGATGTCTTTCCAGCACTTTCTCATGGCAACACACATCAAGGGAAAAAGTAATATTTTAATGGACAAGTTCAGCAGGTCCATTCTCTTGCCTCATTAAGGTTCTCTCAATCAAGCCATGGCTGCATAGATTTTTAGGCCATTGGAGCCAGCCTTGCTGCAACCTGTTTGTGACCTCTTCCATCGCTCAGTACAGCAGCTATGTCACTCTGATTCCCCAGGAGGGAGAGTCACCAAGGGATGCTGTGGTCCTCACTTGGCCCCCGGGTCTCCTGTATGCTTATCCACTCACTCCCCTCATACCAGAATTTCTTCAGAAAACCATGTGGTGCAAGATGAAGGGGATTCTCATCTCTCCTTTTTGGCCTCAACAGGAGTGGTATCCCTACCTCTGACCTCACTTGGTACACCCTTCTTGGGTGCTGGAATCTATTCCAATCTTCATCTCTCACCCATCTGGCAAGCTGTCTTGAATTTAACTGCATGATTTATCCAGTTCCAATGCTGGCTAGACACTTCAGTCTTTCTTCTCCGGTGCTTCATATCCTAACATTCTCTCAGATATCTTCTGCCAGAAAGGTTTACAGAAGTAAATGGAAAAGATTTTCTATATGCGTCCAACTGGGACATGGATCCATTTGCAGTCCCACTTCCTTCTGTTTTGTTTTTTCTATCTGGCTTTTCCAGGAGGGGACTAGTAATTGTACTATCAAAGTGCAAATTGCTGTCATCTCTTAATTTTCATATGGGAGAGAAGCAGGCAGACCCATAACTTCAAGAAGGCAAAGATTTTTAAGGAGTATATTTCTTCTTCACCCCCTTTAAGGAACCTTGTTCCTACTTGGGATGTTTCCTTTTTACTTCAGGCTTTGACCAAACACAATTGTGAACCAGCTGCAAATGTGGAATTGCAGTATCTTTCTTCGAAGATGCTTTTTCTAGTAGCTGTTACCTCCGCTTGAAGAACTTTAGAGCTTCAGGCCCTGTACTCTAAATAAAACAAACAAAGCAAACGGGCAGAAAAAGAAAAACTCTAATAATCTTAGTGCCTCAGCTGTCAAGCCTTCAAGAGATAAAATACTTAACACAAAAGCACATTATATAAAGTCCCCAATAAACAAAGCAATTAAAACATTCAGTAATAAACCTAATAATTAAGCTGGAAAGCTAATAACTACTGGCTTGTTATGGATGTTAAAAGCCTCTGTACTATTAGTCATTCTTTTGGTATAGAAGCAGTACACCATTTTTTGGGTGATAGTCCATTAGTTAATTATATTATTGAGTTGTTGTATTTTAGTTTAACTCATAATTATTTTGAGTTTAATGGGGAAATATTTCATTAATTGAAAGGGACAGCGATGGGAGCATCTTTTGCTACCATGTACGCTTATCTTTTTATGGGGTTATTTGAGGTTAGCTATTTATATAAGTTAGATTTTTATAAAATATTTGTTCAGTATTACAGATTTATTGATGATTTGATTTTTTAATGTGAAGATGGACAAATGTTTGTGAATGATTTTATTAATGATTTGCAGAGATATAATTTTGGTGCAAGTTTTGATGGTGTTTTCTTTGGTTCAAAGTTAGTGTTTTTGGACATGGAACTGGAGGGGGTAGTTGGAGATGGTATTTTGACTAGAGTCCATAGACGATTTCCTGATATTAATCATAGTTTAGATGTAAAAAGTTGTCATCCTTCCCATTTATTGAATTCTTTACCTTATGGTGAATGTTTTAAATTTATAGGCTTTGTAATAAAGTATATTGACTAAAGAATTAAGTAAAATTGTAATTATTTTTCTGCAAAGGGGTTATGATCTAACTATATTAGAAAGAGCTTTGAATATGCTGTTTTGGATTAATCAACAGTGGAATAATGGAAATGAATGTGAGAATAGTCAGTGAGGCATGATGATAGTAATGCGTATGTATATGTTAGTCGATAAGGTGTCTTTTGTTACTACTTACAATATTTTAACTAATAAGATTTTTGATATTAAGTATTATTGGGATTATGTGTTAAAACACAAAATTTTAAAGGATATTTTACCTATACAACCTGTTTAGTCACTTAAAAAGGGCTGAAGTATAAAAGACATTTTAGTTCATAGCTCTTTTTCAGTCCCTGATGTTTAAATATGTGTGCAACCTAGATCTGTGGGTACATTTGCTTGTGGGAATTGTTCTGTTTATAAGTATATAATCCCTTTCTTTAGTCAAATTAATTGCATTAAATATGTACCTAGGCATTTCTTCACTTGTTATAGTGAAGGGGTTATTTATGCACGTAGGTGCTCTTGCAGTCTTTTTTATATTGGGGAAATTAAGCGTCCCTTTAGGGTAAAACTGCAGGAACATCTTGGAGATATTAAATGTAAGAGAGGTGAAAGTCCTGTAGCAGCTCGTTATTTTGTCAAGGAGGGGATTTTAGTTATTTAAAAAATACTTTTTTGGAAAAAGCAGTAGGTTGTAACGTTTTTGAACTAAAAAAAGATTGCATTATAAAGAAACTGTATACATTTTGAAGTTTGCAACGTTGTCTCCTTTAGGTTTGAATGTTGAGTGTAATTGGAAGGCATTGCTTTGAATTGCGTGCAGCTTTCTGTTGGTTTATTATTGAATGTTTTAATTGCTTTGTTTATTGCTGACTTTATATAATGTGCTTTAGTGCAATGTATTTTAATCTCTAGAAAGCTTGATAGCTGAGATTATTAAAGTTCTTTTTCTTTATCTGGCCATTTGTTTTGTTGTATTTGGTTTATTTTTTTTTCCTTTACTCTAAATAACCTTATTTAATATTTCACAAAGACTGGGTTTCAAACCAACCCTATATTTCATTTTAAGGTAGACTCAAAATTTAGATTGAATCAGATGATTAACTTGCCAATTTTCTTTCTGAACTTCAGCAAGGGGGAGTACACTTTGTATTTGATGGATATACAGTGGATATAAAAAGTTTGCACACCCCTGTTAAAATGCCAGGTTTTTGTGATATAAAAAATGAGACCACAATAAATCATTTCAAAACTTTTCCCACCTTTAATGTGACCTATAACCTGTACAATTCAATTGAAAAAGAAACAGCTGTTAGGAGAAAAAATATAAAAAATAAAAAACGTACAATAAGCTGGTTGCATAAGTGTGCATATCCTTAAACTAATACTTTGTTGAAGCAACTTTTTGATTTAATTACAGCATTCATTTTTCTTGAGTTAAGAGTCTATCAACATGGCACATCTTGACTTGGTAATATTTGCCCGGTCTTCCTTGCAAATCTGTCAGATTGTGAGGGCATCTCTTGTGCACAGCTCTCTTCAGGTCACCCCACAAATTTTTTATAGGATTTAGGTCTGGGCTCTGGCTGGACCATTCCAAAACTTTAATTTTCTTCTGGTAAAGCCATTCTTTTGTTGATTTGGATGTATGCTTGGGGTCATTGTCATGTTGAAAGGTGAAATTCCTCTTCATCTTTAGCTTTCTAGCAGATGCGTTTAGGTTTTGAGCCAAAAGTGACTGGTATTTGGAACTGTTCATAATTCCCTCCTCCTTGACTAAAGCCCAGTTCTAGCTGAAGAAAAGCAACCCCAACGCATGATACTGCCACCACCATGCTTCACCGTGGGGATGGTATTCTTTTGGTGATGCGAAGTATTCTTTTTGCGCCAAACGTACCTTTTGGAATTGTGGCCAGAAAATTCAACCTTGGTCTCATCAGATCATAACACATTTTCCCACATGCTTTTGGGAGACTTGACATATTGTTTTGCAAATTTTAGCCTGGCCTGGCTATTTTTCTGTGTAAGAAAAGGCTTCCATCTTGCAACCTTACCCCATAGCCCAGAGATATGGAGAATATGGGAGATTATTGTCACATGTAGTACACAAACAGTACTTGCCAGAAATTCCTGCAGCTCCTTTAGTGTTGCTGTAGGTCTCTTGGCAGCCTCCCTGACCAGTTTTCGTCTCATCGTTTCATCAATTTTGGAGGGATGTCCAGTTCTTTCCAACGTCACTGTTGTCCCATATTTTCTCCACTTTTTGATGACCGTCTTCACTGTGTTCCATGATATATCCAATGCTGTGGAAATTTTTTTGTACCCTTCTCCTGACTGAGAACTTTCAACAATGGGATCCCTTTAATGCGTTGTAAGATCTCTGCAGACCATGGCATTTGCAGTAGCAGGCAACTGAGTAAATGTCAGGAAAATCCTACTAGGACAGCTGAACTTTATTCAGAGTCTCTTTAATTGATAGCAGGTGTGTACCCATGAAGACTGAATGTTGTAATTAAATCAAAAGGTGCTTCAGCAAAGTATTAGTTTAAGGATGTGCACACTTACGCAACCAGCTTATTGTACATTTTTTTTATATATATATTTTTCCCCCAACAGATTTTGTTTTTCAATTGAATTGTATAGGTTATAGGTCACATTAAAGGTGGGAAAAGTTTTGGAATGATTTATTGTGGTCTCATTTTTTATATCACAAAAACCTGACATTTTAACAGGGGTGTGTAAACTTTTTATATCCACTGTACGTTGCCAATTGAGGTTTTTACCTACATCATACCAAAGATTTTACAAAAAGAGAATAACTCTTTATTTCCTTCTGTTCCTTCAAGTTGAGAAAGTGTTTCCAAGGTAACTCTGTCTAGATGGTGATCCGAGCGTGTTTTGTGTGTGTACAAGGAAATAGGATTATTCTTGCCCTGCAACATCTACAGCCACCTTCTGCAGAGCTCCTATTGATGACATTTGTGCTGTGGCCTCTTGGTCTACTGTGCATACCTTTATCTCCCATTATAAGCTGGATTTACAGTCCAGGTATAGGGCCTTGGTTGGTCTTACCATCCTCTGGAATATCCTTCCATGAAATCTTCCAGGCGTTAGGTATCTGGAAACTGTCTCTTCCATCCATCCTAAATTGATGGAACAACGCTGGATACAAAAATTATGTACTTAATCATAAGAAAGACTCATGTTTTCTTCTGTCCTCCTCAACATTCATTTCCTTTTTCCCTGCTACAATTTTCACTGTTCCTGGACTGTCGACTGACTGCACTGGACCTTCCCAGACCCTTGTTTTTATTAGTCACTAACTGTATTCCTTTGCCCACACTTTTGTGTATATGTTATGCTGTTACCAAGATATCTTTGTGTATTAGGCAGGCAAACCCGATCTGTGGTACTCTATAGATGGAAGGGGTTTATGGGTAGGAGAAAAGTTGCAGGCATCTAAGCCGTATGGATCTGATATACCCATCATATAAGGAAGATGGAAGGAAATCTCCCCTACCCAGCATAGCTTCTGCCCCCTACACAGCACCACCACTGCTCTTATCTCCTTTACAACCTCCATCTCACTAGCTAGAGACAATAATAAGCTAGTGCCCTGCCTCTTCCTAGACCTTTCTAAAGCCTTTGACACAGTCTCCCATTCCATCCTCTTTTCTAAACTAATGCAACTTAACCTCTCCCCTACAACTATATCCTGGTTTACCAGCTACCTCACTAACAGACAGCAGTCAGTCAAATGGCTCTCTGCCCCATCTCCATTTCTCCCCACAAAGATGGGTGTCCCACAAGGCTCCATTCTTGGCTCCCTTCTTTTTAATATATTTACTAACCAAATTCATGCTTCTTGTTCTCCATCTTCACTCATACAGTATACATACAACTCCACTATCATCACTTCTGCCGATAATCCCGCCGATCTGCTTTCCCTTACTCAAACCTTCTTTAACCTCACTGAAACTTGGCGAAGTAATCGCAATCTTATCCTTAACCCTAACAAGACAAAACTTCTATTCCTTCCTAAATCTCTCAGTCATCTTAAATCCTCTTTCACTATCTCTTCTTTAAACAATACCATCATCTCTGCACAAAGCTACTTGGCGTAGTCATCAATGACCAGCTTAAATTCAATCTCCATGTACAGAACTGTATAAAGAAAGCCCACCAAAAGCTTGGCTTGCTGTATAGAAACCAAAGGTTCCTTACCCCAAACTCCAGAATCTCACTTGCTCAGGCTTATCTCTTTCCTAAACTCCTGTATTGCTCTTAAGTTGTCACTAACTTTCTACTCTTCTGTCTCAATCTGAAGCTACATATAACAAAGTAGCAAGATTTGCTTCCCACTTTCCTACGAAATCTCATCACTGTCTTTCACTCCAGAATCTCAACTGGTTAGAATTTCCTAACTAACTGATATATTGTCAACTTCTTATAATTCACACCTTCCTAAACAAACCCTCCTCCTGCCCTAGCATATCCTGTCTTGTCTCCCTCTATAACCCACTGCACCCCCTTAGCTCAGATCAACACTTCTTACGCATTAATAAACAAAAACAAAACAAAAAAAACACTAGGTCAAAACCTATATTCCTGTCTTCCTGCTCACTCTTGGAATAAGTTTCCCATGGGCCTTAGAAATATCACCCATGCACAATAATTCAAGACAGCTCTGACTTTCTCTGCACAGCTCCAGGATATGTCTTTGTAACCATCCCACCGAAAATGTATTCCCCTCCCGCCTTTTCTCTCCTTATCTTTTCCCCTACCCTCATATTCCTGTCCTCCACCTCTCTTCCCATAAACCCTCAAGCTATTCTAACTTCCTGAACATTAAAATAACTCTCTACTATTCCTCTCCTCACCCCTCTAAATTCTGCCCCAATAATCTTATACTATTCTTCCTCGCCCACTTCTCTACCTTTCTTATAGGTTCATAGGCAGGTACTCGGCTATCTGCCTGAGAGCATTTATAAGCCTAGCCAGAGTGTGTCAGCTTTCGCCACCCCATTAATTAATTAACTGAGCCTCTGTCAAGAAGAGTCAGTGAAGTGATCCCAGGGGTGTATTTTCTGTTACCCATCCACTCGTCAAGGTTTATAGGTTTATAGGTAGGTACTAGGCCCTTATAAGCCTAACCAAGAGTTTAGGCCATATTTAGACAAGTCAGCACCCAAAGCCCCTGTCCAGCAGGGACACAGATGGAATCCCAGAGGTGTTTTATGTTTCTCCTCCAGTCATCCAGGTTGTGCTTAAAAAGGGATAATGAGGTACACTGCTTGACGTGGAGAGGGAGTCTAGCCACCAACAAGTCCTATTGATGTCACAGACCAGGTTGAGGTCTTGCGTGCGGGTTACTCGAGTGGAGCTTGATTTGAGGATATGCAGCAGTCCCATCAAGGTGAGGTCTTACACACAGTAAATATACATGCCAGATGTTTCCTAGACTTTGGTAATACCAATGCACTAAAGCAAAGTGTAAAACTATCCACTAAAGTCTCTAATATCCTTAACCAGGTTCATAGCAACCTAGCATACCCCCACAGCATATCAGCCTCACAAGTCTTATATGCCAAGCCATGGAATGCATCACTTGCAGAACTAATTTATGCAAACATCTGCAACTCAAATTATCTAGTTCCAACTCAGAATGGTTTTGTGAAGGGCAGGTCCCGACTCCTGAATCTTTCATTTTTCTCTCTTTAGTTATACTTGACAAATCATCATCGAAGTCTCTCCTGCTTGACCAACATTAACTAGTTCCTCAGCATCTTTGCAACCTTGCTTACGCCAAATGTTCTTAATTACCCACTTCTAGCTTGACATCCCATTTTCAACCATATATCTTCTTGTAAAACAATGTGCTACCTATTAACCTTTGTAATATAGTTTATTTTTCTTCTTGTTTAATTTGTTTTGTAAACCTGTCTATTTTTTACTTCTGTCTTCTAAATCTAATTTTGTATAATTTGTGTGTAAATTTTTCACTTTGGAGATTTTTCCTCTTGCCTCCGCTGAAAAGTGGCGCAAGCTCAGAAGGACTAACGCAGTCAACAAATGATAAATAAATAGCACAGCTCTACCATTATGGTAAATATATAACTTGCATTTTCATGCATCCACAAACCTGTTTCTTGAGGGGGGGGAAATGCTTTCCCGTTTTACCTCAAAGTCAGCGACTCTGTAGCTTCACATGCTATAATTGTGCAGCTTAGTCTTATCTGTCTACAGCTCTACATGAGTATAAGTTTGTGTATATGCAATCAGGCTACAGCTGATTGTTTTGCATGATTATCATGCTAGAAAACACTAGCTCCTATACCAAAGGAAGGATGATCCTCTTTATCCAGGGTCATGCAGATCCATTTTGATTCATGATCACATGTTTGGCAGTTTTGGCAAAAATCTTGATGAGAATAATAGTCATTGTGAGTTTACAAAAGGAGGCAAACATTTAACAATATTAACAGCTACTGTGATTCAAAGGGATACATTGAGCAATAACGCATTAATGTTAATAGGTCTGGATGCCGAGAAAACATTTTGACAGAGAAAGTTGGGGATATAAGAAGAGATCTTTTGAGGCATTTAGGTTTCCAAAAGCATGGACAACATTCATATTTAATATTTGCAGAGGAGTTCAAGCTAGGGCAAAGTGTGGTGGTGATTTGTCTAAAGCATTTAGGTTAGCAGGAGGATGTAGTCTAAGATGCCCACTTTCATCGGTGTTGTTTTCTTTATTTCGACCTATTAGCCTGCCAAACACAACTGGATGTATATTAAGAAATGCTAGTAAGAAAATCATTTTTATAGATGACAGTATTGTATGCTAGCAATCTGGCACATGATATAAAAAACTATATTTGATAAATATTTTAATATCATAGCATAAATGAAAAACAAAGGCTGTAGAATTTAATTATGCCCCAACGCATAACTTGGTGCAGAACTTCCCTCTGTTTTTTAACCAATCTTTATTAGTCTTTTTATTTGTCTAGGATAATATCTGTGTACAGAATTAAGCATAAACTGTAATTACAAGAATACACTTATTCTTGTAAAAATTGTAATAATATGCATGTAGTATTAGTCACCAAGACCGGGTCATTCCATCTTTTTTCACTGATAAAGTAAAACAATATACAAAATAATTGTATTGGAAACTGTGTTAAATACTTTGCTTACTTAAAGCTTCTAAAGTAGTGGTAGAAAAACTAATTTGTCAAAGATTTCAAGTCCCCCTGTATAAAGCCCGCTTTGGCAAGGTTTTTGCGCTTGTTACTACTCAGCCAAGCTCCTTTTGGTCCGGCAGAGTGGTGCTAGCAGCAGAGAGGCCAAAAGAGCGACTGCTAACCTGATAAAAGTGTTTTTTTTTTCCTGCTACTATCTGGGCGACTGTCCGTTCTAGCTAAACTGCAAGTATTTCTGCTTCTTGAACTGTTTTAAACTGTTAAAAGTTGTTTTTGCACCTGCACTTTTAAAGTTTGTCCTGTTTGTTGCATTTACCTGTTGAGGCTACACACTCAAGTGTGCTAGCCTGTGTTAAATATTTATTGCATTTTCCTGCTGTTTGTTGCAAAAAAAAAAAAAAAACAATAAATTATCCTTGTTTCCCATCTTTCCTAACCTAGAGTAGTCCAAATACAGGCTTTGCTGTATTCTGGACTTTTGGAAAGTTCCTGTGTTGCCATTTCCTTTCTTGGATTAAGGGAGGCTTCTTTGTTCACCAGTGGCAGTGGGGAGCTTAGAGCAGCCTATCTATCCCTGGAGGAGTGTTCCCAGCACAAGAATCTGGTAGTCTATTGGCCATTTTGGGCCAATTTCTAGCTTTTTCAAACCCCCCTGTATAAAACCCGCTTTGGCGAGGTTTTTGCACTTGTTACTACTCAGCCAAGCTCCTCGTGGTCCTGCAGAGTGGTGCTAGCAGCAGAGAGGCTAAAAGAGCGACTGCTAACCTGATAAAAGTGTTTTTTTCCTGCTACTACCTGGGCGACTGTCCGATCTAGCTAAACTGCAAATATTTCTGCTTTTTGAACTGTTTTAAACTGTCTAAAGTTGTTTTTGCACCTGCACTTTTAAAGTTTGTCCTGTTTGTTGCATTTACCTGTTGAGGCTACACACTCAAGTGCGCTAGCCTGTGTTACATATTTATTGCATTTTCCTGCTGTTTGTTGCAAAAAAGAAAAAAAAAAAGTTATCCTTGTTTCCCATCTTTCCTGACCTAGAGTATTCCAAATACAGGCTTTGTTGTATTCTGGACTTTTGGAAAGTTCCTGTGTTGCCATTTCCTTTATTGGATAGAGGGAGACGACTTTGTTCACCAGTGGCAGTGGGGAGATTGGAGCAGCCTATCTGTCTCTGGAGGAGTGTTCCCAGTGCAGGAATCTGGTAGTCTGTTGGCCGTTTTGTGCCAATTTCTAGCTCTTTCAAGTCCGCCTGTATAAAACCCGCTGTAGCGCGGCTTTGCGTGATTTTGTGCATAGCGAGGCATCGAGCAGCGCCGCTTAATTGGGTTTGAGCCATTCTCGGCTCCACAAAGTCTGCTCTTCACTTGGAACTGATCTAGTTCTCATAATAAACACCCTATTCCTACGCTAAAGCCTAGCACTTGCTCACTAAAGCAATTATATAAGTCAGCACTAAAAAATTAAAAGCACTACACCCTCACAAACTCCCCTTGAGTAACTTGTTCCCCATTGGCCCTTTTTTTCAATTATAAAGGAATTCCCAATACTATTCTAGCATGTCCAGAGGTCAGTTGTCAATCTCTTCTCTGGTCCAGCTGGTGAACCTGGGAATCTTGAGGCAATGTTGCAACTGCCTCATGTACACAGACAACCCTCTCCTCCTCCCAACAAATTCCAACACATGTGAGAGATGCAACCATATAGCCAAACTGGAGGCTAAGCCCTCTCAACTCAGTAACCAGTCAGGAGGAGAAGGAAACCACACTCACTACAATTCCAGTCTCACATAGACCTACCACGACAGCAAACCAAACACACAAACACACAAAAACATACTTGGAGGCTCTAAATAAAAATCTGCCTAAGCAGCAGAGACCTCCAAAGCAGACACCCAAGCAACCGCTACCCCAAAACAAAACACTTGCAACACATAGCTCACAAAGCCAGTGTGCCGAACAGTCACAGCCCTTAAGGCTAAACAACACACCTGATACACTTGTAATAGGTGACTCTATCATCAGGCACACTGACGTCCCGCTCACCAGGCTGAACAAGGAGAAGGTCACGGTGAGCTGCCTGTCGGGCGCTAGGATCCGCCACATAACACAAGCACTCAGGTCACTCCAAGGTAAGTACAAATATGACTCCGTCATTGTCCATGCTGGTGTGAATGACCTGAGACGTACCTCCCTGGACTACATGAAAAGAGACATAGAGGAGCTCTCTGAGCATGTAGCCCAGGCCGGTATGACCCTGACCTTGAGTAGCATCTCACCAAGAATGAAGTATGAAGACAAGATTATCAATTTCAACAATTGGCTTAAGTATTGGTGTCATTCAAAAGGGATCCAATGCCTGTCAGCCTGGGATGACATGCTCGACAAGCCATGATGCTTCGCTAGGGACGGCTTGCACACGTCACCCCTGGGCTTTCGGATATTGGCAAAGGCTCTTGCTACCCCCATAGTGCCTTTTTTAGGCAAGGCTCAAAAGACAAACCCACCTCCATAGGTATCACAAGGGATAAGAAACTAAGAGTAATGCTACTCAACGCCAGAAGTCTAAACCTCAAGATGCACGCACTTGAAACTCTCCTTAGCATGGAGAACATCGATATCTGTGCAGTAACAGAAACCTGGTTCAAGGCTCTCGAGAGCACCCCAGCACTACCAGGTTATACCTCATACCATGCTTTTCGGCCCCAAAACTTGGACCGAACCACAAAAGGAGGGGGAGTATCAATATTCGTCAAAGATACCCACACCTCCAGGTTGGTGGCACAGCACGAAGCATCAGAGACTATCCATGTGCAACTAACAGTGGGTTGTCGCCTCACAGCAAGAGGTTCTCCGGTTCGATTCTTGGCTGGGGTGCCTTCTGTGTGGAGTTTGCATGTTCTCCCTGTGTTCGCGTGGGTTTCCTCCGGGTACTCCGGTTTCTTCCCACATTCCAAAGACATGCATCTGGAGCATTTCTCCCCGGGCCTCCGCTGAAAACAGGCTCTGTGGAACCTAGTCGGACTTTCCCGGTCAACAAATGTTAAATAAATAAAATAAATAAAACTGCCTTCCAGTTTATAGCCTGCTACAGACCACCCTCCCAAACCCAGGAACTCCACTCTGCCTTCCTGAGAACACTGGAAAATATTAAGGTCTCTCCAAACACCATTATATTGGGTGACTTCAACTACCCAACCATAGACTGGGAGCATTACTCTAGCTCCAACACCCTAGCCCAAAGGTTCCTAGAATTTATAAACTCAAATGCTATGGAACAACTTGTTACCACTCCCACAAGAGGGGAAAACATACTGGACCTGATCATCACCAACATGGGGACTCTATGCTCCAGACCAGAAGTGTATCCCTCACTGGTAAGATCAGACCATAAACTAATCTCACTGGATATTCACATCCCGACCCCACCCCATGCCCAGAAAACCACAGTGAAAAACTTCTCTAAAGCAAATTTCACACTCCTCAAAACCGAGGTGGAATCCTTCAAAGCCCCCGGGTCTGTGGATAATACGGCCCAGACCACAAAATTCTTTATAAACGCATTCTATGAACACCTTCAGGAATGCATGGATCATGCAATCCCAAATAAAACCAAGACCCAATCCTTCAAAGGCAGATGTCCTGTCTGGTGGACCCCAGCCATAAACAAACTATACAACAGAAGGAGGAAGCTACAACATGACAGAGCAAAATCCCAAAAAGGGAAGGCATCTCTGATCAGTATTAGTAAAAAACTACGGGCACTCATAAAATCGTCTAAGGCCAGCTTCGAGAGAAAAATTGCACAGGACACTAAGGATAATCACAAGGCTTTCTTTAGTTATGTTAGGAACCTGGGTGGGAATTCCCAGATATGCTCAGAATTAGTCCAAAATGACAAAAAATACACCAAACCCACAGACATTGCCAACATCCTAGCTGACAGGTTCAGCAAACTTCTCCCACCAAAAGGGCTAATATCTATCCCAGCAGAGTGCTGCCCCCCCCCCCCGACATCTCAGATGCTCAGGTAAGAGCTGCCCTCTCCAAAGCAAGAAACGCAACATCAGTGGGACCAGACGGTGTCCCGGGCTGCGTCCTACATGAACTCCAAGAAGAGCTAAACCCAACCCTAAAACTACTGTTCTGTCTCAGCCTTACTACAGGATATGTACCCAAAGAGTGGCGTACAGCAACGGTAGTCCCTCTCCACAAAGGTGGTGCCTCAACGGATCCTGGAAACTATCGCCCCATAAGTCTCACTAGCTTGGTCTGCAAAGCTATGGAAAGGATCATCATGGACCTTATAAATAAAGATATTGGGGACCTACAGACACTGGATCCTACCCAGTTCGGCTTTGTTAAGGGCAGATCCTGCCTCTTAAACCTGGTCGATTTCTTTGAAACAGTCACCAAGGCCATTGACAAGGGCAGCCTACCTGGACCTCGCAAAAGCCTTCGATACTCGGGCATTATAGATAAGCTCACCAGCTTAAATATAAACCCCTATGTCACTAGATGGGTTGCAAACTGGCTCAAGGACAGAACCCACATGGTTAGAATAGCTGGAGCCATGTCAGACTCCAAACCAGTTACAAGTGGCGTCCCACAAGGCTCAGTCCTGGGACCTCTCTTGTTCGGTATATATTTCTCGGAGGTACAGGCCAACATGGAAGGACTGTGGCTGACCAAGTTAGCAGATGACTGCAAACTGGGCGCCATAATAGACTCTCCAGCCGACACAAGCATCCTCCAAAAGGGCCTCATAGAAACAAACAACTGGGGCCAGAGCCATGGCCTCAAGCTAAACGCCAAAAAGTGTATAGTCATTCCCTTTGGCAAAAACAAAGTGCCTACAAATTACCACATAGGTGGTAATCCATTAAGTACAGAAGAAGTTATTAGGGACCTGGGGACCCAAGTTGATAGCAATCTCTCATTTGACAACCATGTGGCCAAAGTGGTTAGAAAAACATTTTATATAGCCCACCTAATCATGAAGGGATTCACATCTAGATCAGGGGAGGTCATCGTGCCTCTTTACTCATCCCTCATCAGGCCCATAATTGAGTACAATGCCCCTTTTGGGATGTACCTTACCAGACACCTGCAGCAACTGGAAAGACCCCAAAAGTACCTCACCAAGAGGATCAAGGGGCTCAAACAGATGCCGTATGCTGCCCGGTTAAAGAAACTCCAGCTCTACTCAGTGGCATACTGCCTGCTCAAAGGCGATCTGTGCCTGACGTATAAAGCCATGTCCAACCCGGAATTAATGGACATGCTGCACCTCAGAAAATCCAAATCCCATTGAGCTACGCGCTTGAGGGACTTAAACCTCAGCACTGAAATAAATAGGACATGCTGGAGGGACAGATTCATAACCCAGAGGCTTCCTTCACTCTGGAATAAAATCCCAGTCCAGGTTAGGCAGAGTCCCTCATTGACTCTCTTCAAGAGGAATCTTGATGAGTGGATGGGAGATCGTAGGTTTACCCCGGGTATCACTTCTGTGTCACTGTTAGACAGAGGCACAGTATACTAACCTCGAAAAAAGGCATAGCAAAATTAATTTAAAATGGGTGTCGAAAGCCATACACACTCTGGCTAGGCTTATAAATGCCCTAGGGCAGATAGCCTAGTATGAACCTATGTATATAAAAATTAATGTTTTAGCGAGGTTTCCTGTTATTAAAGCAAGGCAAAAAAAATGTTGGCACTATCAAAGGGGGAACAGATTGATTCTGTGAAATAAAATACATAGTAAAAAGGCAAGGCATCAACTTAATTACCACGCCTCTCTTGCCATAATGATTTCACAATGAGTTAGTTTTAAACTAGACAGTGGTGCACAATATAACTGTTGTCAGTCTTTACTTTTAAAATGTTGAGACTCAGATACTGAAAGTAAAGTAGTGTGTTCGTTACTTGACTTATTCATGACTGCAAATAATGTCCATTGGGTAGGAAGCTGCTTAGCACTTTATCAAGATGGTAATGTATGTAATACTTGTTCATTTGGTTTTGCATAATTTGTTCATGTTGACAGATTTACGGTGTCCAAGCACAGAGCAGTAATCTGTGGATCATGTATATAGCTATAGCAGAGATACTTTGACTGAGTATGTTGATTTATTTACAGGCTTGGTTATTTTACCAGGGCAATACATTAGTATGCCTTACTAGTAATATGTGTTCCAATGTACGTACCATTAACTGCCATGTATAGGAACAGGCAGGACTGAGCAGGAATAAGTGAATGGAAAGCTTAAATTTCATCAAGAAACAGAGCCAGGTGAACTGGTAGATAATGTAGTCACTGTTGTCAAGCAGGTGTACCTTTTTTATTGGTCAACAAAATATAAATAAAGTAATTGAAATATTGCACTACCTGTTGCTCACTTTTGAGAAGATGGTCAGAGCTGCACCATTGCTAAGTTGTTTTCTTTTTTAGCTTGTTCGGACAGGTGAAGCTAGATTGAATGAAGTTCTAAGTTGTGTAGGTTGAATGAAGATTTAAGAAGTATAGATTATTGATTTTTCTATTTGGTGTCATACTTATACCAGGATAATTTCAGAGAGTATTTGCACAGGTAATTGAAGGCTGAGAGGTTGTTGTGAATTTAACCGATTTGTTAATGTAAGATCAGTCTGACACTGCCAGCCCAGCTGTCTGGAATTTTGTAAATAATTCTGTCATTTGAGAATATTGATATGATTTATACAGAACTGTATATTATGTACTGAGCTTCAAGAAGGTAACCGCAACATACCCTACTGGAACATAGAAGATTAACTTACAAAACTTCAAGAAAATAAGTTGAAATTAAGTGCTTTACAGTGTGCTACAAAAGTTAGTTTCAATGCAGCAAGCAGACACAATGTCTAGAGCTAGAAGTTTTTGTATTGTCTTGAAACAGAAATAATTATTAGGTTTAAAATGTAAAAGCTTTTTATTGTTTTACGAATTCCAAGTTCTGCAAACTTCTGAGAGATATGTACTTCTCACACAGAGATGTTAAAAGTCTGTTAGTACCTGTTTAGCCTGGGAACTGGTCAGGTGACAGTGATATCATAGGTTCGTAGGTGTGTACTTGGCTAATGGCCCTGGTGCCTTTACAAGCCTAGCCCATAGGATTACCCTGACATCGTGCCACCCAACCTTAGTTCCCAGTGCCTCTGTCGAGTAGAGCCACTGGAGTGATCCCCGGGATGAATTTTCTATTTCCCATCCACTCATCAAGATTTCTCTTTAAAAGTGCCAGTGAGGTGCTCTGCTTGACATGTATAGGAAGTCCATTCAATAGCATGGGCAGTCTCTGGGTTATGAGCCTGTCCCTCCAGCATGTTCTGTTGATTGTGGTAATGAGGTTGAGGTCTCTGGAGCATGTGGTGTGGAGGGGTCAGACATTGCTTTGTAAGTCAAGCGGAGATCGCCTCTAAGTAGGCAATATGAGACAGAGAATAGTTGGAGTTTTCTGAGTCTGTCCATATGGGACAAGTGTTTAAGGTCTAGGATCCTCTTTGTGAGGTACTTTTGGGGCATCTCCAGTTGTTGTAGGTGTCTAGTGAGGTACATGCCAAATGGGGTATTGTACTCTATGATTGGCCTAATGACGGAAGAGTAGTGGGAGATAATGACCTCTTTCTTCCTGGATGCAAAACCCTTAGTAATGAGATGTGCCACATAGAAGGACTTTCTCACCACAGTGGCAACATGGTGGTCAAAAGAGATGCTGCTGTCAACCTGTGTTCCCAGATCTCTTATAGGTTCATAGGTTCATACTAGGCTATCTGCCCTAGGGCATTTATAAGCCTAGCCAGATTGTGTTTGGCTTTCGCCACCCATTTTAAATTAATTTTGCTATGCCCTTTTTCGAGGTTAGTATACTGTGCCTCTGTCTAACAGTGACACAGAAGTGATACCCGGGCTAAACCTATGATCTCCCATCCACTCATCAAGATTCCTCTTGAAGAGAGTCAATGAGGGACTCTGCCTAACCTGGACTGTGGTTTTATTCCAGAGTGAAGGGATCCTCTGGGTTATGAATCTTATAACGCCTTCTGTGTTCAGTGGACTACCATCAATGTGGTAATTCAAGGGAACTGGCTTTTTCCCAAAGGGGATGAAGGCACATTTTTTGGAATTGAGCTTAAGGTCATGGTTTTGACACCAGTCGTTGGTCTCATTGAGGCCTTTCTGTAGGATGTCAACATCATTTGGGGAGTTAATAATAGCTCCCAACTTGCAGTCATCTGCAAACTTTGTCAGCCAGAGTCCCTTCGTGTTGGCCTGGACTTCAGAGAAGTAGATACCAAACAGGAGAGGACCCAGGACCGAACCCTGTGGGACTCCACTTGTGACTGGTCGGCAGTCTGACTTGGAGTCCTCTAATTTCACACTGTAGGTTCTATCTGTGAGCCAGTTTGCAACCCACCTAGTGATATAGGGGTTGATGCCTAGCTTAGTAAGTTTTATTTTATGATTCCTGAGTGGGGAATGATATCAAAGGCCTTGGCCAGATCAAGTTAGGTTATATGAACCACCTTACCTACATCCACAGCTCTGGTGACTGACTCAAAGAAGTTGACCAAGTTGAGCAGGGATGATCTACCCTTCACAAAGCCAAACTGTGTAGGATCCAGAGTTTGGAGATTCCCTATATCCTTGTTTATTAGGTCCATGATGATGTGTTCCATAGCTTTGGATATCAGACTCGTCAGGCTAATGGGGCGATAGTTCCCGGGGTCTGTAGTCGCTTCTCCTTTGTAGAGAGGGATGACTATAGCAATGCGCCATTCGGCAGGAACAAAGCCTGAGGTGAGGCTGTGATTGAACAGGGCACACAGGTGAGGTGTCAGTTCACTCTGTAGTTCATGTAGAACACAGCCAGGGATACTGTCAGGTCCCATAAAAGCCATATTCTTGGCCTTGGACAGTGCTGTTTTAACCTGTGCAGCAGTAATACTGTTTGCCTGGCAATCTACTGTTATTGTGATTGGTCCTTTGGGGGGAGAGGGGTAAAGTTAACATTGAATCTGTCTGCCAGTATATTTGCAATATTTGTTGGCTTGGTGTAGGAGATACCATTGTGCAGTAGCTCAGAGCAAATCTGGGTATTGCCATGGAGATTCTTTACATAACTATAGAAGGCCTTGTGGTTGTCTTTACTATCTGCTGCAATTCTGTTTTCATAGCTAGCTTTAGAGGATTTGATGAGGGATCTCAACCTTTTGTTGAGACTGATAAGGAAGTTTTTCCAGTTTTAGGACTTCACATTATTCCGCATCAGTTTCCTCCTTCTGTTGTAAAGTTTGTTTATGGCAGGGCACCCGTGGCTTCCTTTTTTTTGAGGAGAGCGTTTTAGTTCTATTGGGTATGGCGAGATCCATGCATTTGTGTACGTGTTCGTACAGTGCATGATTTGGCGGTCATGCAACTATTCTCCATTTGCATGGGTGCGGTGAAGTTAGCCACCTCTGTTTTTAGGACACAAAGTTAGCTTTGGAGAAGTTTTTCATGGTGGTTGCCTTTGTTGGAGGGGTGGGGGGTTGGGAGGGATGTGGATTTCCAAGGTGATTAGCTTGTGATCGGACCTAACTAGGGAGGAGTTGACTATTGGTGTAGAGCAATGGTCGCCCATGTTAGTAATGACCAGGTCAAGGATGTTGCTACCTCTAGTGGGGGTAAGAACGAGCTGGTCCAGGGCATTGGAATTAATGAATTCCAGAAAGCGTTGGGGTAGTGTATTGGTACATGAGTAGTTTTCCCAGTTAATGGAGGAGTAGTTGAAGTTGCCCAGTATGAGAGTGTTAGGTTGGACCCTAATTTTCTCCAGGGTGCTTAGGAATGTGGAGTGTGAATTTTAGGACATGGTTGGGGACCTATAGCAGGCTACGACCTGAATCACTGTCTTACCCAATGTTAGCTGCACCTGAAATATCTCAGATGCGTTATGTTGGGCTACCAGTAGTCTGCAGGTGTGCGCATCCTTTTATGAATATGGAAACACCACCACCTTTGGAGCTTCCGTCCAAGTTCTGAGGCCAGAAGGTGTGGAATGAGTTGTAGCCTGGTAGTGCAGGGGTGCTTTCTGCTGCCTTGAACCAGGTCTCTGTTACAGCACAAATGTCGATGTTTTCCATTTTAAGGAGTGCTTCGAGCAAGTGCATTTTGAGATTTAGACTTCTAGCATTGAGCAGCATGACCCTCAAATTGCGTTTGTTTGTAGCTGTTACGGTGGTAATTTAGTCTTTGGAACACCACCTAAAAAAAGCACTATAGGGATGGCAAGAGCCTTGGCCAGTATCTGGAAGCCCAGGGTTGACAGATGCAGGCCATCTCTGGCAAAGCATCAAGGTCTGTCAATCATGTTATCCAAGGCAGACAGATACTAGATCCCCTTAGAATGACACCAGAAACTTTGCCAATTGTTGAAATTAATAATTTTCTGCTTGTACTGTGGTATCATTCTGGATAATGGTAGGATGCTGCTCAGGACTAGGGTCATACCCGCCTTGGCTACATAATCCGAGAACTCCTCCATGTCTCTTTTCATGTAGTCCAGGGAGGTGCATCTCAGGTCATTCACACCCACATGTAGAATTGACAGAGTCACATTTGTACCTGTTGTTGAGGGACCTGAGTGCGTGCATTATGTGGTGGATCCTGGCACCTGACAGGCAGCTGACTGTTACTTTCTCCTTATTCAACCTCGTGAGTGGGACATCAGTGTGCCTCACTATCGAGTCACTTATGACTAGTGTGTTGGGCATGTTGTTTTGCCTCAGGGACTTTGGTTGAGTGGCACACTGTTTAGGAGAGTTGTGTCGTGGTGGTCGAGTGCATTTCTGCCTTGGATGTCTCTGCTGTTTGGTTAGATTTTTATTGAGAGCGTCTGCGAAGGTGGGTGTGTGGTTTGTGTTTTTATGTGAGAGCTATGATTGTGGGTGTTGTGGATGTCTATGTGTTATATGTGGTGTGGTGCAGGTGTCTACCTTCTCCTCGTGACCAGCTATTCTGATCTTGGCTTGAGAATGCATGGCTTCCAATTTGGATATATAAGTGCATCTCTCAAGTGTGAGTGTTGGGGGGGGTTAAGAGGAGGGGGTTGTCTTTGTACATGAGGCAGTTGCTACATTGCCTCAGGATGCTCAAGTTCACCGGGTTAATAGGAGAAAGCACAGGGAACTGAGCTTTAGACATGCCTGGAGTGGTAGGCATTAATAAGTACTGGAGCTGTTTCCTTGTAGAATGTTTAGTGCTGGTACCACTTTTGTATACTACAATAATTGCTACAAGAAGTCTGGTAAAGTGCTAAACTAACAAGCTAGTAAAACTGCATCATCCAGGCTAACCCAGCAATAATGTCTGATATTACTTTCAGAAGTCTCTCAGATAGGGACTATGCATTTTGTGTTTTGTCTTGGACCTAGCAAGAACATCCACTCATCTGCATTTGCTTTGCTCTGTAAGTAAGTTATTTAGGGCATAGCATCTTTTAGATATATATAGGAATATAGTAAAAATTTGTTTAGATGTTTTCTGCATTTATTGGAGACTGTCCTACAATGTTTTGAAATATTTCCTGCGATTCTGACCTCTGAAATAACTGTGTTTGTTTTCTGAGTATTGTCTTGTTTTTTTATTATTAATCTTTGTGGCTGATATTTGTGAGACACATTTAAGCTCCGAGAGTACTTGCATATATATTTGGTGACACTGTACAGTTCACTCCTAAATAGCCTTGCTTTTGCTCAAAACTACCATTTAGATAATAGTAAAATTACACAGTAGAATCAGACACCCTTTGTAAGGGCCTTAAAGTAGCTGATGAATAGCTGGCTGGTGGCAGTGATAACTACCTTATAGTCTGGCCAGAAGGGGGCATAGCTAATAAACTTGTACTAGCCTTCCCCAGATGTTCTTCGTGTTTCACTGTTGCAGTCATTACACTTGGATTATCCTGCTGGCAGGCTACCGTCAGTCGGCCTGAATTCCAAAGTCTAGGTCCGGCGTCGGTTGCTGTCGCCTCTTCCCTGACGTCAGTGCGCCAGGGGTATAAAAGATGCAGCCGACGCCATTTTCTTCAGTCTTTCTTGTCGCTCGGTGGAAGCAGAAGCAGTTCGCAAGTGCTGGTCGGCCGACTCCTGAGATTTTCGTGTTCGAATTTCAGATCCGAAGTCTTCATTAAAAGCTAAGTACCCCGTTGGGGAAACTTTTTTCTTGCTCCAGACCGATGTCAGAAAAAGTTAATAATTGTATTTCTTGTGGGAAGCAAATACCTCATACGGACTTTCATTCTTACTGTATTCCTTGCCTAGGCCCTGACCACGACGTTGCTAGTTGTCGGTTTTGTGCTAGATTTAACCAACGCACTATTAAGCGTCAGTACGATTTTGCATTACACTATTTTGGCAGAAGATTTAATTATACGATGTCATCGGATAGCCATCCGACTACCGGAATTCACAAGAAACGCAAAGAAAAGGACAGGCATCCAAGGTCCAAAACCGATGAGGCTTCTTCTAAGCCAGTCGCCGGTTCGCCGTTTCTCAGTGAGGTGCCTTCGCAGCCCCTGACGCCCGCTACTTTAGAGCCGCAGGCCGCTACCAACTCCCTCGTGGAGTCGACTAGGCCGCTGGAAGCGCAAGGTATTGGACCTTCAGAGACTATTCCCTCAGATGGGTCCGGAGCCGCTGAGCAGGCATCGGCTTCTGAGGGTGTTTTCAGACCTACTCAATTATACATTAAAACGACTTCAGATTCAAAGGCAAAGACTAAAGCACCTTTAAAGACAAAGAAACAAGTACACCAGCTTCATGGACAGGCCTCCATGCCCAAAAAACAGATGCTCAAAATGGCCGAAGACTTAATTACTTTGATCAGGGGTTCCCATCCCCCACCTGATAAAAGGCCTAGGCAAGAGACACAGAATATGAATCTTCAGATCAGGTTTCCATTTCAGGTTTCCATTTCATCTGATTCCTCTTCTGATGAGGAATACTCACTTCCTCCCTATGAGGATTCTGATGCTGAAGAATCTATCCCTTCAGCCTCTCCTCCTGAGGATTACTCTTTTGGGGAAACCTTACATACCATGAGGGAGCATTTCCACTGGAAGAGCCAAGGTTTTTCAGAATCTAAGAAAAGGCTCAGAGACTTCCTTTTACTACCACAACACAGGCCCCTAGCTATTCCACCTGTGTTAGACATTGTTGATGATGTATTTTCAGAGTCCAGTCTGGCCCCTGACTCCTTACCTCCAGCTCCTGTTAAGCCTGACTCTCATAAATTCCTTTTCAAAAACCCTGCTGCTGACCCAGAAACTATCTCTCAGGGTCCCAAATGGTTCAAGGCTTCCGCTGCAAAAATCCCTACCCCCTTCTGACAGGGATTCTAGGGCATTGGACAGATGGGGAAAAAAGATTTACACTTCTGCTACCTTGGCTATAAGGACTTTAAATTGTCAGTTTCATATGCTCTAATATCAGCAATATATTATGTCACTGCTTAAACAGAAAATGTTTATAAATTCTGAATTTGCAGAAAACAAAGAAATGCAGGATTTATTGCATGCAGCTGAACAAGTTGGAAAGCATACTTTGCAATGTGGTTTTGATTCTTTGGAGGCCTCCTGCAGAGCCGCTGTTTCAGGTTCTGTCATCAGGAGGCATGCTTGGTTAAAGGAACAAAATCTGCCTGATCATGTCAAAGCAAAATTATTAGATGCCCCATTACAGCATGATACCTTGTTTGGTGTTAAAGCAGAAGAGGTGTTAAAGAAAATGGAGGACAAAGCTAAATCTATGCAAATGGTTAAGGATTTCTTACAGGTACAGCCTCCAAGATTTAGCAGACACTGGCCTACAAAGAATTGGTCCTTTCCAGTGTCAGATAGACCACAAAGGGGCAGATACAGACGCCCAAGAGGTAGATCCCAGCCCCAAGGTTCGTACAGGTCTAAACAATGGGGTGCTTCTACCTCCAAAAGTGGAGAAGACAAATCACAGCCATACAGGAAACAGTCCCAATGACTTCCCCCTGCCTGCACCAAGCACTTATCTTCTGGCAGCACCTTTAGGGGGAAAACTAGCACTTTTTTCTCAGAATTGGCACATAATAACCCGGGACAAATGGGTCCTAGACATAGTGTCACAAGGCTACAAGTTTCACTTCCATACCCTGCCAAGGACAAACGGTTGGCCAGACCTGCCAAAACATCAATGGGCAGAGGCACAAAAGCAAGTCTCATCCCTCATGGACATGAGGGCCATTCAACAAGTACCAGAGTAAGAGTAGGGACAAGGATTTTATTCAAGACTGTTCTTGGTACCAAGAAAGGACAAGACCTGGAGACCAATACTGGACCTGTCCTAAACACATTTCTGGATATTCCAAAATTCAGAATGTTGACTCTACAGCAACTTCTGCCCATGCTGGGCAAGAAGGCTTGGCTCGTGACTTTAGACCTAAAAGAGGCATACCTGCATGTCCCAATCAGACAAACATGCAAAAATACCTCAGATTCAAAGCTGGTTCAATGCACTACCAATTCTCTGCACTGCCCTTTGGCTTATCTACTGCGCCCAGGGTCTTCACAAAGTGCCTGGCACCAGTAATTGCATTCTGCAGACAAAGAGGAATACAAATATATCCTTACTTGGACAACTGCCTCATTCAAGCAGAGAACAAGGACATTCTACTACAGCATGTGGCGTTTGTAAAGAGATTTCTAACAGGCCTAGGATACACAGTCAATGAAAAGGAATCAAAGCTAGTACCCTCTCAAGAGATAATATTCCTGGGTGCAAGCTTAAATACAGCTGCCCAGATGGCTTATCTCATGCCAGACAAACAAAGGCAACTGACTACCTATTTCAACCTGTTGGCAACAAAGGCCCAGTTATCTGCAAGAAAAATTCTGCAGGCTTTGGGCTTCATGGCATCCTACATTCTACTAATTCCATATGCAATACTGCATATGAGGAAACTTCAATGGTACCTAAAAAGTGTTTGGACTCAACATTGCCACAGCCTGGAAACAATAATTACCCTCATTCCCTGCCTGCAACAGGAGTTTCGATGGTGGGCAAAGGCTTGTCACCAGAACAAGGGACAGCCATTCTCTTTACCCCCAGCCAGGCAGACATTAACAACGGGTGCATCAGATTATGCCTGGGGGGCCCACATGGCAGGAAGATGTATTCAAGGCACATGGTCCGCAAACCAAATGCATCTACATATCAAGCAAAAAGAGATGCTAGCTGTTCAGAATGCCCTGACAGCCTTCAAGGACCTACTTCATCCGGGACAACTTCTGATAAAGACAGACAACACCACGGTCATGTGGTATATAAACAAGCAAGGAGGCACTCATTCTTACCCCCTTTGCAGACTAGCCATGACTTTGTGGGACACAGCATTGACTTACCAAGTACATCTGCAGGCACAATTCCTGCCAGGAAAGATAAATACTCGGGCAGACGAACTAAGCAGAAACCTCATGGATCCCCACGAGTGGAAATTGGATCCACAAGTCTTCAGCATGATAACAAGGAAATGGGGATGCCTGGATATAGATCTATTTGCCTCTCCTCACAACTACCAACTAAAAAGATTCTGCACAAGGACTTATCACAGACAAGCATGGAAAGTGGACGCCCTATCTTTCAGCTGGAAAAGCTTAGCAGTATATGCCTTTCCTCCACTGCCTCTCCTCCCCAAGGTACTCCTAAAGGTCAGACAAGAGAAGCCAAAGATGATACTGATTGCCCCAGACTGGGCCCGCCAGTACTGGTATCCAATCCTAAGGAACTTGTCGCAATGCCCGGCTTGAACCTTGCCTCAAATACCTCATCTACTATCCCAACAAAACAATCAGATCCTGCACAGCCAACTAAAGACCTTAAATCTCGCAGCATGGTGGATAATGTAGTCATACAAAACGCACCTCTCACTAAAGCTGTGATGGATGTCATTTTGGAGGCCAGAAGGCCTAGTACCAGAAAATCTTACGCTGGAAAATGGAAGAGATTCTGTGCTTGGAACCAGGCACAAGGAATGGACACAGCTGTACCAAATATTCCTCAGATTTTGCAATACTTAACTGAGATGCTGGACAAAGGCCTATCCTTTTCATCGATTAAAATTCATGCCTCTGCCATTTCGGCTCATTACAGTACAGCGCCACCAATCTTTTCTCATCACTTGTTAAGGCAGTACCTCAGAGGAGCCAAAAACTTAAGGCCTCCAAGGAGATCACCAATACCTGCATGGGACCTCAATTATGTCTTGGAAAAACTCACCCTGCCTCCTTTTGAGCCAGCCGCAACAGCTGATATAAAGTTTTTATCTTGGAAAGCAGCTCTGCTGTTAGCAATAACCTCTGCAAGACGAGTCTCAGAGCTACAGGCACTCATGGCTGTGGAACCTTTTATCATTTTTTATCCATACAGGGTTTCTCTGAGGACAAACCCGACATTTATGCCTAAGGTAGTGTCCAGTGTGGGCCTTATCCAAACTATTCATCTGCCTACTTTTTATCCAAACCCACAGAATAAGGGGGAGATAATTCTGCATTCTTTGGACATACACAGACAGCTATGCTTCTACTTGAACAGAACCAAAGCTTTCAGAAAGACAGTGCAACTACTAGTGGCATATGCTGCAGGATCACAAGGAAAGGCTATCTCAAAGCAGACTATTTCAAAGTGGATAGGCCACTGCATTTGTTTCTGCTATTCACAACATGGCAAGCCAGTGCCTAAGGGCATTAGGCCACATTCAACTAGAGGAGCAGCCACTTCAACAGCCTTCCTCAGGGGAGTACCAACCAAAGACATTTTAGAGGCTGCTACCTGGAGTTCAGTGCACACCTTTACAAAGCACTATCATTTACCACTCTACTCTAAATCCAGGGCAGGCTTTGCCACTGCAGTTCTGCAGGGCCTTATAGCCGCTCCTAATGCTATTTAGCTCCAGCCTCCCAACCATAGCTTTGGGATTCAGCCCAAGTGTAATGACTGCAACAGTGAAACACGAAGAGCATAGTACAGTTGTGTACACTTACCATAAATGTAGATGTTCGAGTGTATTCACTGTTGCAGTCCAGGTTACCCACCCACTATCCCCCATATCTTTGCTGCAACTTATCTGCACTTCTCTAATCTATACAACCTATGTGGTGTATTTTCTTGTAGATGAAAGTATATTATATTTTGGTGCATGCATGTTTTATTGGCATATTTTTAGCCTACCCTGTTGGGGGCACCTGACAACTGGGGCAAGGAAAACTAAAGAAAATGGCGTCGGCTGCATCTTTTATACCCCTGGCGCACTGACATCAGGGAAGAGGCGACAGCAACTGATGCCGGACCTAGACTTTGGAATTCAGGCCGACTGAGGGTAGCCTGCCAGCAGGATAACCCAAGTGTAATGACTGCAACAGTGAATACACTCAAACATCTACATTTATGGTAAGTGTACACAACTGTACTGTGTGTGTGTGTTTGAATATAAATCAAATGTGTGTGTGTGTGTGTGTGTGTGTGTCAGCTATTTGGGCAGGGACACGAAGTACTGGTTGTCTAGAGAGGGTGCTGGGGGGTCTTAGCTTGGCCAGTGGGGAGTCTTATTGGGGATCTGGAGATAGAGGGAGAAACCAGCCCCAGACTGACTGTGATCTCTGTGTGCTCTTAAGGGAAATTGTACTTTACTGTGTGTGTGTACTTGTCATCCTCCCATTGTGTACGTCCCTAACTGTTGCCAGTGGTGAGGATTGAGGCTCCTTGATTACTGGGCCAGTGCAGGGGCATCACAGTAAGAACATGACAAATGATGGATGCAGCCACTGATTGGACTGAGTCATTATAATTTTAAATTAAACAGAAGCACATGTAAAAGAAAAGGAACCAGTTCAAGATATGTGGGTCATATTGGAACTGAATCAAGATAAAGAACAGTAGCGTAAATGCTGAGGTAATCTTACAAAGTTGTGTTGGAGATGATAGGCTGCATAGAAAATAGTTGGAGTAAACTGTAGTCTTGAAATGGAGCCATGAGCAAGGAATGAGTTTTGAGCTGCTGAAGATACTAGTAGCAGAAGCACTTGTGTCAAAATATTATGGTATAAACAAGCCAGTTGTATTACAAGTCAGTGCAAGCCAGAATGGTTGGTATAGGAATAGTGATCTTAAAGAAATGCAGATGTTTGGTCCAAATCATTTGCTGATGCACGAATTTAGACAAGTCCATTTCAAGAAAGTTATAACCAACATAATGTATACATTGGAGGAAGTCCACAAAATACTTAAGGAAAAGTACAAGTAGAAATATGTTATAGATCCTAACAAAGCATATTCAGAAAGTTTTTGTACAACGGCATTCGGTTAATTTTCAGAAATATCTCTTGAAAGTGAAATGCTGACCATGTTGAGGCACTTTATATAAAATGTATAGTGAGTATATTTACTGCAAGAGAATGAAGAGTTATTAAAATAATTGTGCGTTTCTTAGGTAATTCTGCAGTTGCATGTGACAGGAGAAACAGAATTTCAAAGATGTGCTGACACTGGCTTTGAAAAAAAAAAAGTGGCAATGAGAGAGCCTAGCCAGAGCAAAATTCATTGGTTAGAAAAAAAAAATACTGTCTTTTCTTATTCTGAAAGGTGAAGACCTGTATGAAAGAGCAATAGCTGTTACATTGCAGAACTTCATTGTCTTACTAATTCAGTTAATGGGAAGAAGAATAAATAGACTGTCTGCCTCTTTATTTATACCATAGAATCAAGACAAGGTAAAACATGTTATAGTAGAGCCATTGATGATTTCTGACTTTGACAAACGCTCTAGAAGACTGAGAAATGCAGAAATGAGATTGAGAATACAAAATGTCATAACAAGATCAACTACTTTAAGCTCAAGGAGTATCAAAGCAAGGTAAACATGTTAAAGTAAAGCCACTGATGACTTCTGGCTTAGAAAAACTCTGGAAGACTCTGAGAAATGAGACAGATTGAGAATACAGAAGCCTTAATAAGATCAGCTACCGTAAACTCAAGGAGATGATGCTTGATTGTAGAGAAGAAACTCTCTGCAAGACAAACATGCTTAGTCCAGAGAGTAAGTTGTGAGCTAAGAAACCACAGAAGTGTAGAGATGTATTACAGCCATATGAAACATAGTATATTAGAAAGAAGATGCTTGTGCTGTAGTTTCACCATTATCAAAGCAAGCGGAATGGTTAGCGTGATTACACAACTGAACCAAATGGAAGATAAGTAGGCCAGTGAAAACTTCAAGATGAGAGAATAATCAAAAGGCTGCCCATGCCCATGCACAGTTGATATAGCTGATCAAGAATATTAGACATGAAAGACAGAAAAGCTCTTTAAATGCTTGATTTTAAAGTTTGTTTGTTTTTATGTACAAAGCTTCACAGTGGCAAAGTTATTCAGTAACTCTGTATGTAATAATTAGCTCCTGGCTAGTATAATACAGCACTTACTATTTTTAAAAGTGGCAGTATAGCATTATAGTGCTATGTAGATTTGTCGGAGTGTTTAATTGGTATGTGTGTCACCTCTTTGTCCCTGCAGCACTTAGCAGCAGCTTTAAAGACCTGGTCAGTCAACCAAGTTATCAGAGTCTTTTTATTGAGAATCCTGACTAATATTTCATGTGTTACTCATATTGTGGATATTATTAAAAGGTGTTACTGTGAGTTAAGGAATTATTTAGAACAATTATGAATAGGGAGAAGGAAGTACTGTTAACTATTTATTTGATAATAAGACCTATTATAGAATATGGTGCTCTTGTTTCTATGTCTAATCGTAGATCATTTAAAAGACTGAAAAGATTCATAAATATTTTAATAGAGAAAGGATTAAGAGGTATGACATATCATAGGAAGCTAAGAGAAGTGTCTGCTCTAAGCACAGACTGGTGAGCGGGTGAATTAATTGTAATTCATAAATGTTTCTATAATAAACATTATGATGTATCTGGATGCATAAAGGTAGCCATTTGGCAGATACTAGGGATAATAATCTTTGTTAAATTACCGGTTGTTAGAACTAAAGTTTTACAAAACATTTTTTTTAATGTAGGTTAGGTAGATTATGGAATATTATACGACCCCCCATTAATATTCAAAGACGACTCTGATTGGTCAGCGTGCACGTTGTAAATCAAAGACTTATACTAATGGAAAAAGGTTCGGTTGCCCGGACTTTTTCCATTAGTACAAGTCTTTTTTTTTTGGGACAGCAACGGAGAACGGAAGAGCTCCATTGCTGTTATCTCGCTATGTTAAATGAGTTTAACATAGCGAGATATCTTAAAAAAAAAAAAAAAAAAAGCAACAGAGATCTTCTTTTCTCTGTTACTTTTTTTAAAGTTGTCTCGCTATGTTAAACGAGTTTAACATAGCGAAACAGCTTTAAAAAAAGCAACAGAGAAATGAAAATCTCCATTGCTTTTTTTAAAGCTATCTTGCTATGTTAAACTCTTTTAACATAGTGAGACAAGTTTTTAAAAGCAAAGGAGATCTTCCTTTCTCCGTTGCTTCCACACACAGAGTTCTGATGTACTGCATAACCATACACATGCCAGTACATCAGAACTGCCGCAGAATACTGGACAGCTGCGGAAAGGCAGCAAGGAGGCATTATACAATGCCATTATTTAAGAAAAGTAAGTATTTTTTTTCTTAAATAATGTCAATGTATAATAGCAATAACCCACTTCTGGGTGTGGGTAATGCTGCATTTCCCCACGGTTGTCTTTGGCCACTCGGGCTTCGCCCTCATGACCAAACCACACCAACCGTGGGTAAATCCAGCATTACCCACACCCAGGCATGGGTTATTGCTTATTATACCATGATCCCCCCCAAAACGTGCACGCTGATTGGCCAGCGTGCCCGTTGTAAATCGAGTTATACTAATGGAAAAAGGTCCGGTCGCCCGGACTTTTTTCCATTAGTATAACTCGTTTTAAACATTGTCTCGCTATGTTAAGCGGGTTTAACATAGCGAGACTTTAAAATAAGCAACGGAGATCTCCGTTGCTTATTTTAAAGCTGTCTCGCTATGTTAAACCCATTTAACATAGCGAGGCATGTTAAAAGCAACAGAGAAAGCAAGATCTCCGTTGCTTTTTAGTGTCTCGCTATGTTAAATGAGTTTAACATAGCGAGACAGTTTAAAATAAGCAACGGAGATGTCCGTTGCTTATTTTAAAACTGTCTCGCCATGTTAAACTCATTTAACATAGCGAGACATAAAAAGCAACGGAGATCTTGCTTTCTCCGTTGCTTTGCACAACTCTGATGTACTGCGCAGGCGCGGTACATCAGAACTACCGGATGCCAGACATCTGCGGAAGGGCAGTAAACAGGCATTATACTATGCCATTATTTAAGAAAAGTAACAGTTTCTTTTCTTAAATAATGTCATGGTATAATAGCAATAACCCACTTCTGGGTGTTGGTAATGCTAAATTTACCCACGGTTGGCTTTGTTTGGTCCCTCGGGACCAAACCACGCCAACCGTGGGTAAATTTAGCATTACCCACACCCAGGCGTGGGTTATTGCTATAATGATCCCACTTAAAGTCAAGAGAATTAAACATATGGAATCTTAAAGGTAGCAAACTCTTTGAAGGCATTCTTAGACTCTGAGTTTGTATCTCTATCACACTGAACATTGAAGAATAGGGATTTTATATTGTGACAGTTAATTTTGAAGGTTCCTTCTTAAAAACATAAGCAAGCTGTTAGCCAATCTTTGACTTCTGAGGTTAAAGGAGAATCTCAGACTTGTGTACATTTTTAGTACAGCTTGCAGGGCACTCCTATGTACATGATTGCAACAGTCATTAACCTATTAGTTGTCATTAACAAATGCTTTGCAAGCGGTAGTCTTTGAAAGCAGATATTTGAGATAGTATAACCACCCATCAGTTCTGTATTTGTCAGTTCACTGTGAGAGCAGACATTTCTTTTAAGTCTACAGTGACAGCTGCACAGAAAAAAAGTCTGGAACAGTAACAGTTAAAGTTGAATGCGGTGTGTGTCTGCCACTGATCTATTACAGAGAATCTAGCACTTATCTGATGTAGCAGAAGGCTCAGGGCTTTGGTATGTTTGTTAGGGCAGCCAGATCCAGCCAGCACCTTCTACAGGGCTTCTTATTGCTGGAGTTACAACTTTTGCTTGACCAAAGAAAGCTGTAAACAGGTCCTGATAATGTTTGCAGCACATTGCTTTAAACTGTATGGCAGGGGAAAATATTTTATGTAGTACTGTGAAATGGCCTGAATCCAGAGTCATATTCAGACTAGACGTTTTCAGTGATGATGAGGAAAACAGTGAATATTGTCACTCTGGTGGAGAGTAAAGCAGGGCATCAGTAATATACACTGATTTTTCCTCCATGTTGAAGGGGGTAATGATGTTGACATTCCTCATGTCTTCTAGAATGTATGCATTTTGCCAAGGTATTATGGGACTTCTGCACCAGTTCCTCATCTCATTCTTAGACTGCACGAGGTATGCTGACTGGTCTGGCAGCTTTATTGTCATTGATCTGCTTGATGATATCTTTTATTTCTATGAATAGCAGAGTGTTGCCTTTCTGAACAATTAGTTCAGAATTTTGTGTATTCTTTCAGTGTAGCTTAAATGGTTAATTTCCTTTATTATGTTGATGCCATCTTCGTATTGGAAGGGAGTATGACCTTGCAGACTTAGGCTGTACCTGTCTTTCGTAACCTAAAAGAGGCTCTACAGGTCATATGGTTATCTTGCCCTACTAATTATCCTGTCTTCTACTCTAGACTAGATTACAAACTCTACCAGAGCTGGTATTTCATTTAACACTCCCCCTATCCCTTTCTCTTTGTTTATACTTCATCAATACATGGTAGGGAAGGCAGTCTAACCTGTAGTTCAGACGTCTGCTTAGCCTCTTCCCAGTCTGTTACCTTTCCCTGTTTAGTTACTTGCTCCCAATACCTTGGTTCCTTTGCTAATTTTCTCCGTTTAATTCTTGCCCCCTCTTACCTATTTTCTGTGTCCATACTTGCACTCATTCCTACTGGTAAAATCTCCTTTCTGCATTCCCATGTTGGCTTAGTTAGTTGACTACTTTCCAATACTTTATCACTATAATGTATTCTGTGTGATAGCTATTCTTCTTGAGAGCCTGCATCCAGAGCCCTACACTCTCTTTATTTTTATCATGATTCCTTTCCTCTTTGATTTATAACTTTGTGCTGTGTTATGTATATAAGGTGTAGCTGTATAGCTCTGAAGTATCCTTTTAAATCAGGTAATCCTAAATCACCTTATTCTATGGGGTGAATCAAAGAATCAAATTACCACATTTAACTCTTGCCTGTTCCTCTCTCAAATTATTCTTTCAACTCTTTATTGATTGTGGTCTTCAACTTTTCCTTTGTTTGGTAAAAATGTACCTAGGCTGGATATAAAACTAAAGGGAGTAGAAACATTTCCCTGCTTGTATCTTACTATCCATATCTGTAATCAGCTTTCAGCTTTTCAGTTGTGGTGTTATCTTTTATTTAGTCTCTTCCCACATATCCTAAATAAAATCATTTTTAATCCATTTACCTAAATGCTTCATCTTATCATGACCCCATAAGTATGGGCATTGCTAAATCTTTTTATGTTTATACATAGTTTCCTGTTATAGCCTTTGTTTTTATCTTCATTTATTGTAAATGTTTTTTTTTTTTTGGGGGGGGGGCAACTGAAACCAGTTTAGAATGTTCCACAGCACTGAAATGCCCTTTTTTAGGTTTAGCAGGTATAAGATAATATCTGCTAATACAGATGATTTTTCTTTGATTACTGTAATAGTTATATTCATGAATTTGTCAGTCCCCTATTTTCTTTGCCAGTGACCAACAGTGGCAGTAAACATAAAGCAAATAACAGCGGGGAACTAAAGAGGACACCTCTGCCTTTTTTTTGTCTATTGCAATACAGCTTGCCAGAGAGGACCCCCCTCGAGTTGATTCTTACTTCTGACCCTTCATATATCCTCCTAATTGACTCTGTTATTCTGTCAGGGAAAGTCAAATGCCACCATTGCCCTACTCAGAAAGTCCCAGATGATTCTGTTGAATGCTGTCTTTGCATCAACACCCACCAACAACAGTGGAGTATATTTACACTATGCTTCACTCTGGATCATTGCTGTTGTATAAAACGTTTTCAGATATTTGCCTCCTCTTCACAAAACCACACTGATACATATTTATCAATTTTGCCAACATCTTTGCTACTCTTTTAGCAAGTATATAGACATAGACACTTTATAATCATGATGCAACTTTGAAACTAGTCTATATAAAGCTGGGTCTGAAGGGTCTTTATCCTCTCTGAATAATACAGCCTCCACAACTTTCTTCCAAGATGCTGGTTCTTCCCCCTCCCCTTTAAATTACTGTTGGCAGTACCTTCCAGATCATTATCCTTTTCTTCCTTGCAAACTTCCAAAGAGGTACTGTTTTCCTGGAGACTTCCATTTTGATTGATTATGCATTACCATTTTAATCTCATCTCTTTTTATCTACGTCATTAATTGTTGAGCCTAATCTGCCTCTAACTTTGGTGTAATTAAGTCTTCCATAAATGTTTTCATTTGTACTTTTTCCCCACATTCCACTAGTTTATCCAAATGTTCATAACATTTTCAAAATATCTCTAACATCTGTCAAGTCTCTGTGGTTATTTTTCATGGTACAATAGCCCTACACTTCGCAACAACCCTTTCTATTTTCTGTTGCCTAAGTTGTACTAAAAGTCTTGGTGTTCTGTAACAGCAACCTATCTGAACTCATGCATACTATCCCAATGATGTTATTTGCCCTTTTGCAGTTTCTCATCTTTTTGTTTTGTGAGAATCCTCTTATTCTGCACTATTTTAACCTTTGTCAACCTCTCTAAACAATTCCTATTACTTTCCCCCTCAGATATTTTTCTCTAATTTCTACCATGTTTTAAACTCAATTTTCATTTTATTCCCATAGCTAGGTATCCTTTCCAAAAAAAAGTCTGCCTTCCCTAACATTTCTGAAATCATTCCCACTATATTCCTTAAATTTTCCTTTCTTAACAGGTAGTTAGTGAAGTACCAGTGTTTCATTTTACCTATATCTTCATCTTAGATTTTGTTTGTGCATGATGTGAAATAGCTACTGGATCTATGTCACATGCACCCACCTGGGAAAGGCTGGCACAGATTTATTAGCTATGCCCCTCTGCCCAGACTATAAGGTAGTTACCAGTTACTGCCAACAGACACTCCAAAGTTAGCTACTCTAAGGCTGTTACAAGGATACCCAGGTATACTGAGTGAAATTAATACTAATACAAATGGTAGTGTTTGACCAATGCAGTAAGGCTTTCAGGAATGGTCACAGTGTCACCAAATAAATATAAGTACTCTGAAAGGTTAAAATATTCTCTAAAGGACCAGCTACAATGAAAAGCTTAAATATATTTAATAATAAATAATAAAAGAACATAAAAATACTAAATCATACCTCCCAACCATACCAAATTACTCGGGCTTTACCGAGTTTTGGGGTCCAAATAATGGGGTGCCATGATTCCCCGAGTGGCACCCCTTTATTTCTGATTTTCTGGCTTTTTTTTTTATTTTTTTAAATTTTCGCTTTTTGAGCTGACGTCATCACATGTGCAATGACGTCAGCCTGTCGGAATTGAGCTCACGGGAACTGAACTGCCCAAAGAATGTAAGTCCTTCCACTCATTCAAGTAGCTCTGCAGTACTTTTACTAGTGCAAGTGGGAACGGACTGCCCAGGCAGGATGGTTTCTGATGGAACTGAACTGTACTGCAGAGCTGCTTGAGCGAGTGGACTGCTTTAAATTAAGGTAGGGAATTGCAGAGCTACTTGAGCAAGTGGACTGCTTAACTGCTTTGAATTGAATGCTGTGTGTGTGTGAGTGGACTGCTTTGAATTGAATGCTGTGTGTGTGTGTGAGTGGACTGCTTTGAACTGAATGCTGTGTGTGTGAGCGGACTGCTTTGAATTGAGTGCTGTGTGTGTGTGTGTGAGTGGACTGCTTTGAATTGAATGCTGTGTGTATGAGCAGACTGCTTTGAATTGAATGCTGTGTGTGTGTGAGCGGACTGCTTTGAACTGAATGCTGTGTGTGTGTGTGTGTGTGTGTGTGTGTGTGTGTGTGTGTGTGTGTGTGTGTGTGTGTGTGTGTGTGTGTGAGCGGACTGCTTTGAATTGAATGGTGTTTGTGTGTGTGTGTGAAAAAATGCCCCAGGTGAATACACCTGGTAGCTACAGGTACTCAGGATCAAACCCTGTACCTTGGGTACAAGTAAAAAGAGCCTAAAGTCCCTTGTCACCACCACTTGTTAATTTATGCCTCATATTTTTATTCTGTTCCTCGTAAAATCTGTGGTTTTCAGGACGTTTGTGGCATATCAGTGAAGGACTGAATTCACAAATGACAGGCATTTGAATTTCAGACTTCATATTCTTCAGAAAATAAATGATAGCACAAAACCTTTTATTCTAGCACTTTTCTAAGTTTATAAGATCAGTATTTGAGATATGTCCCTGTTTTGTGGCTGTATTCTCCTTTGTCCAGGTTTTTTGTGGTAAGACGTTGAAAGCTATGTTGAGAAGTGAGAGCTGAATTCACTAAATTATAGCCATTTAAGTTTCAGTCTTCTTATCTTTCAGGAAACTGCTGATTTGGTATATTGGTGTGTTGCTCAGACTGTAGTGCACATGGTCCTGGGTTCAAGATTTGGCAGCGAAATGCATGGTGGTAACAACATTTTATTCTAGCAACTTTCCAAAATTATACAAGCAATGTTTAAAATGTGTCCCTGGTTTTTGGCCGACCCCCCCCCCCCCCAAAATAAAAAAAAACTGAAATTGAAAATAGGTGCAAGAAGCTGTGCAAGATGCCTATGGCTTACACTACTGTCATTCTATTTATATTTATATATATATATATATATATATATATATATATATATATATATATATATATTGTGTGTGTGTGTGGAAGTAGACTTTTATGATAAAAATGTTCTGAATTAGGCAGTTATTATAGGTTCATGCATTTTGTTTCATTGCCTACTGGAAAAATGTTCAAACAATACATTTAAAATGCGCTCTCTAAGTCTAACAAGTGAGCTGTATTATACAAGGAATATAATTTAATAAAGTCAGGAAGGTGTATCAAAGAACACATACATATTTCTTGTTTTGTGTGCAAGGGGCCTATGATTTGAAAACAGCCCAAAGGTAATCTTTATCCACCACTGGCCAGATGCATTTTCTTTGGATGTGGTGTGGGTTTCAATGAATGTGAGTTTCAAGGGCAGAGAAGTTTTAATGCCAAGTCTATTTTCATTGTGAAACAGTATTACTTGCTTTCTTTAGCAGATGTCTGTTAGTGTTTGTGCAGTGTGCATTGTGCTATAAAATGTAAAAACAAAATCCAAATAATCATTGTAGAAGTAAAGCAGTATTCACACAGTGTTTATGGTAAATGGGATGAAATAGCCATGAGTCATTGGAATGGGTGCAGGCTGCAGGAGGACTCTGGTGCCATATTTTGGTTGTCTGTTCTTCAGTTTGCTTTTGAATGTTGGTATTCCACAATTCCATTGGAGCGGGTGGGGTTACATAATTATGCACGCAAATGTTATGTTAATCAGCACACAGATTTGTACATATTTTTCATGAGCCTTGTGACACCCGTGCACTGGCCCAGCAATCAAGGAGTCTCAGTCCTCACCACTAACACCAATGAGGGGCGTCGATTATAGGGAAAGGATAATAAATACACTCACAGTAAAGTACAATTTCCCTTAAGAGCACACAGAGATCACAGTCAGTCTGGGGATGGTTTCTCCCTTTCTCTCCAGGTCCCCAGTTAGACTCCCCACTGGCACAGCTATAGCATCCAGATCTCAGCCAGCCGGGCAAGCTAAAACCTCCAGCACCATCTCTGTCCAACCAGTGCTTCTTGTCCCTGCCCAAGTAGCTGACACACACACACACACACACACACACACACACACACACACACACACACACACACACACACACTCTCTTTGAGATAAGAGTTTATACAACCACACAGCCACTCCTGGGGAAGGCTGGCACAGGTTCTTCAGCTGTACCACTTTTACCGAGACTATACAGTAGAAATTGCTGCCATCACCCAGCTAATATTTTTCAACTACTCAAACACCCTTAAGGGTGTCCAATATTATCCAAATGTTAAGTACAACCAAACAGTAAAGACATTTGGAGTGACTTGGTACAGCATCACTATATACATGCAATGTACTCTTACAGCTTAAATTATCTGTACACAAAACAGCCACAGTTGAAAGGTTTAAAAGTATTTAATAATAAATAATAAAAACACAAGACAGTACTTCTTACTACAGGGTGCCAGTCAAGAGTTCAGAGATCACAGAGAAATACTTAAAATAATACTGTGTAAAAAAGTTCTGACATCGCAGAAAAACACTTAGTCTAATCTTCCTAATTCCTAGCTATTTCTAAGTGAAAACACAGTTCTAAATAACTTACATATAGAACAGGCAGAGTGGTGAGTTGAATGTTCTCAAGACAAATGCTCAGAGCTCTCTGATTCTCTCTCTTTAAACTGATAACACAGAGCTGCTTCACATGACATAATTCTTCACACATCTCTGATGTTCCCTGGCTAACAGAAACTACATTTACATTCTTTACACCTGGTCAGAAACCAGAGCAATAAAGGACATTTATACATGCAAATTCTAGCCATTAACTCTGGTCTTAAACAGTAGCACAGATTCCTTATCCAGACATATCGGAGCCGACTTTAAAGATCAAAGACAGTCACAAAATGCTTGACTTAGCTTTCTTACAGCAGAATGCACTGTTACATTTTTGAAGTTTAACATTTACCAACATTTTTCCCATTTAAGAGAACAAGCCTGTGGCTTAAATTAATATTTACAAGTGATAGAATTATCTGAAGAATTCTGTCTGGCTAGGCTGGCAGCCTTCACCTATCTTCACAGGCCTTGTCCAGATTTTTGATGTTTCCAGGTTGAGAGGTATGTACTAAATATCTATTTTCAATAAACACCAGAGTTTCAGTCACAGAAAATATTAAAATAATGCAGATGAATAGATTTACACAGATACAGAAAAACAGTACTCGACTAACCTCACTATATTTTCCTGACTGATGTAAAGAATTACTATTCCTGGTTACTTACTAAAGCAAGGCAAGATGAAGTAGGTGAGTGGTCTTCCTCCTTGATCAGATTTAAAAAAACAGACTGCTTTGAGACTTCTCTCTCATTTAGTATTAAAACATCTCAGTCCTGGATTACAAAATGACATCACATATATCTTGTCATCTGACTTCTGGTTCCCATACCACCCACCCCCTTTCCTAGCAGCTAAACCAGAATCATGCACATATGTGTTACCATACACACAGAGAGAGCTTTGCTAAGATGTGTTATAGCATCTGAAAGCCATAAAATCACTTCCACCCTTCTAGGGTAGCAATTAGTTCACTGCTAAAGATGATAAAGAAGGCTTCCTAGTACATACTTTTTGTCTCTGGCTGCATTTGAGACCTGTGAGGTACAGTCTTTATGGTTTATATCAAGTCATTTATATTCAAACTATTTTTTTAAATTAGCTGGACTGAGATTACCCTCTTATCTTCCAGTATTCACTGTTACAAAGTATTCATTTCAGTAGTTACCATGCAGTCTGACATACAGGTGTACTTATTTTTCTGTCCAACAGGACCCACTGTTGGTACATTTTTTTTGACACATGCAACTTTACAAATATGTTCAGCACTGGCACCTGTATAAATCAGTTTGATATACAAATGACATAATTCTTTACAAAGTTCCAGCTAGCTATGCTGGCATATGTTACACAACCACTGTGCTTCTTCTCAAAGATTGGTACTAGGCTATCGGCCCTAGGGCTTATACAAGCCTAACCATAACAATTCCCTGGCTATTTCTTCCCACAATATTTACTTCCCTGGAGCCCTGTTATCCTGGCATAGATGGCAATACCTCACATTGTCACACCTTGTATGCCAGACACAGGCCACCTCTTAGCAAGTCTGTAGGATACAGAGTATAATGTCAGGGCTTTGAGTCAGTCCATGTAGGACATGCTGTTTAAGCCTTGCATCCATTTAGTAAGTCATCTCCATGGGAGCTCCAGTTGTTGCATCTGTGTGACTTTGCTACAGTTTGCTGGTGAGGGAAAGGTTAGTTTGCTTTTTATTTGTTGTATTTTGTATTACTTTACTGCCTTTTTCTATTTTGTATACTGTGATTTGTTTTCTTTACACTGTGTTTTACTTGTATTCTTCTTTTAACTGCATATGAAAACTTGAAAAGAGACCACAGTTCTGTCTCTTGTGAGACAGAGAGACAAATTATTTCCCACTCTCCCAGCTGGTTACTGTTGTGTTCTTAAACACCATGGTCTTTCTTGTTGCCTGCTCCTTATGTTAATTTGACCATGTATCTAATTTCCTCTCTGCTTTTACTGGCTGGTGTGAGTAAGCACAAAATTATCATTTTGTGAAATCACTCCCCTTCATCTACTTAATTTATTGGCCATCCTACTGTATTCCATAGTACCAGAATACAAAAGTGGCTACCCCCTTTCAATCTATCTTGCTGTTTTAAAAATAGTGACTGCCCACTAAAACTTAACTTTTTAGAGAGGTGAAACTTAAGTTACCTACTTTCACATCTAACTCCTCTAGTGCACACTGCAGTGTTTACGATAAACCATTTTTATCTTAACTTTAAGCATCTATTACAAGACCACCAGTTATTGGAGAGCCCACATTCTGCCTCTTAGTAGTCATCTTGGGATTAGTGCTTCTGTTTTCTCCTGGTAAGAGAAGGAGTGCAGTTACATTATTTCCTGGAGACTGCTGATCACCAGAATACTTAACTGCTTTATAGGTGACAGCTTGGAATCTGTGCTTATATTCTGATCCTGGTGAGAGTAGGAGTAGAGTGCATTGATTCCTGACTCTTTCTGGTTGGAGAGTGAGCGTCTGTGCTTAACATCCCTGATTGGTCTGGTTGCTATTCGAGGCATCTACAGGAAGAAGGCTACAAGCCTTCAGACCTTTGCATCATCTGGAGCAAGACTGTGGATCCCCAAGTAGGTCGTGGCCTGCTTCTCTTCATGGGATTGGTGTTAACATTTTGCTCCTGGTGAGAGGAGAAGAAGCAAAGGAGTATTGTATCCCAACAGAGTGAAGCTGTGCTGAGACCAGCAGTAGTAGTAGCCAGGCCGTAGCCATTCATGAGACTCCCTTCTTTTCATCATTCTTGACAAGCTAATTCTTTATTTTTCAGTAAGTACTGCTTGATTTCTTTCTAACTTCAGAATATCTGCCTAAATACTTCATCCTTACATTTTCAGGGTCTATGTATTAGTTTCCCCTCAAGTACTTGGCAGTGCTCTGTACAGACTCAGACACCTTGAGTGACATTTTTCCTGTAAAAAAGACTATATAAAGAAACAGCTCCAGTACTTAACAATAGTGACCATCCTTCCTGGCCTGTCTAAACGTCAGTTCCCTGTGCTTTCTCCTATTAACCCGGTGAACTTGGGCATTCTGAGGCAGTGTAGCAACTGCCTCATGTACACAGACAACCCTCTCCTCTTACCTCCCAACACTCAGACTTGTGAGAGATGCACTTATATACCCAAATTGGAAGCCATGCACTCTCAAGCCAAGACCGGAATAGCTAGTCATGAGGAGAAGGTCGACACCTGCACTACACCACATACAATACATAGACCTCCGGAACACCCACCATCACAGCTCTCTCATAAAAACACAAACCACACACCCAGCTTCGCAGAGGCTCTCAATAGAAATCTACCCAAACAGCAGAAACCTCCAAGGCAGAAACCCACTCAACCACCACAACACAGCACAAACCACAAGACACATAGCTCACCTACACAGTGTGCCCCTCAACCTAAGCCCCTAAGGAAAAACAGCTTGCCCAATACACTAATCATAGGTGACTCGATAGTGAGGCATACTGATGTCCCACTCACTAGGGTGAATTAAGGAGAAGGTAACAGTTAGCTGCCTATCAGATGCCAGAATCCAACACAGAACACACACACTCAGGTCACTCCACAACAAGTATAACTGTCACTGTCCATGTGGGTGTGAATGACCTGAGACGCACCTCCCTGGACTACATGAAAAGAGACATGGAGGAGCTCTCGGATTATGTGGCCCAGGCAGGTATGACCCTAGTCCTGAGGTAGCATCCTACCGTTACCCAGAATGATACTGCGGAGTATAAGCAGAAAATGATTGACTTCAACAATTGACTAAGTTTCTGGTGTCATTCTAAGGGGATCCAGTATCTGTCTGCTTGGGATGACATGATTGACAGACCGCGATGCTTTGCCAGAGATGGCCTGCATCTGTCACCCCTGGGTTTCCGGTTACTGGCTAAGGCTCTTGCCATCCCTGTAGTGTCTTTTTTAGGCATTGTTCCAAAGACCAAATTACCACCGTAACAGCTATAAATAAATGCAATCTGAGGGTCATGCTGCTCAGCGCTAGGAGTCTAAATCTGATGATGCACTTGCTCGAAGCACTCCTCAAAATGGAGAACATCGACATTTGTGCTGTAATGGAGACCTGGTTTAAAGCAGCAGAAAGCACCTCTGCGCTACCAGGCTGTAACTCATTCCACACCTTTCGGCCCCAGAACATGGACCGAAGCTCCAATGGCAGTGGTGTCTCCATATTCCTAAAGGATATGCACACCTCCAGACTAGTAGCCCAGCATAATGCATCTGAGATGCTTCAGGTACAACTAATATTGGGTAAGACTGCGATTCAGGTCATAGACTGCTATAGGTCCCCAACCATGTCCCAAGACTCACTCCACATTCCAAATTACCCTGGAAACTATTAGGGTCCAACCTAACACTCTCATACTAAGTGACTTCAACTACCCCTCCATCAACTGGGAAAACTACTCGTGCACCAATACACTGGCCCAATGCTTCCTGGAATTCATCAGTTCCAATGCCTTGGACCAGCTCATTCTTACCCCCACTAGAGGAAGCAACATCCTTGCCCTGGTTATTACTAACATGGGCAACCGTTGCTTTACACCAATAGTCAATTCCTCCCTGGTTAGATCTGACCACAAACTAATCACCATGGAAATCCACAATTCACCCACACACCCCCCCCCCCCCTGCAAAGGTAACCGCCATGAAAACCTTCTCCAAAGCTGACTTTGGGCTCCTAGAAACAGAGGCGGCTAACTTCACGACACCCATGTCAATGGAAAATAGATGCATGACTGGCGAATCATATACCAGTGCACTGTATGAACACGTACATAAATGCATGGAGCTAGCCATACCCAACTGAATCAATACGCACTCCACCAAAAAAAGGAAGCCAATCTGGTGGTCCCCTGCCACTAATAAAACTCTACAATATAAGGAAGAAACTGTTGCAGAAAAAGGTGAAGTCCCAAGACTGGAAAAGCTCCCTTTTTAGCCTCAACAAAAAGTTGAGTTCCCTCATCAAAACCTCTAAAGCAAGGTATGAAGGCAGAATTGCAGCAGACACTAAAAACAACCACAAAGCTTTCTGAAGTTATATTAAGAATCTCCATGGCAATACCCAGGTTTGCTCTGAGTTATTGCACAATGATACCTCCTATACTGAGCCAGCAGATATTGCCAACATACTGGCCGGCAGATTCAGTGCTAACTTTACCCCTCTCCCCCTCAAAGGGCAATGCCAGACACCCAGTATTACTGCAGCACAGGTTAAAGCTGCATTGTCCAAGGCCAAGTATACAGCTTCCATGGGACCCGACAGTACCCCTGGATGTGTTCTACATGAACTACAAAGTGAACTGGGACCACATCTGTGTGCCCTGTTCAATCACAGCCTCACCTCAGGCATTGTCCCTACCGAATGGCGCACTGCTACAGTCCCTCTCCATAAAGGTGGAGCGACTATAGACCCTGGGAATTATCGACCCATTAGCCTGACTCTGATATGTAAGGCTATGGAGCGCATAATCATGGACCTAATTAACAAGGATATAGGGAATCTCCAAAGTCTAGATCCCACTCAGTTTGGTTTTGTGAAAGGTAGATCATGCCTGCTCAACCTGGTTGACTTCTTTGAGTCAGTCACCAGAGCTGTGGATGAGGGCAAGGCAAGTTCATACAGCCTACCTCGATCTGGCCAAGGCTTTTGATACCATTCCCCACTCAGGAATTATTGATACCAAACTAGGCATCAACCCCTATATCACTAGGTGGGTTGCAAATTGGCTCACAGATAGAACCCACTGTGTGAAAGTAGCGGACTGCAAGTCAGACTGACGAACAGTCACAAGTGGAGTCTCACGGGGATTGGTCCTAGGTCCTCTCCTGTTTGGCAACTACTTCTCTGAAGTAAAGGCCAACAATGGAGGGACTCTGGCTGACCGATTTCACAGACGCCTGCAAGCTGGGAGCCATTATTAACTCCCCAAGTGATGTAGACATCCTACAGAAAGGCCTCACTGAGAACAATGATAGGTGTTGAAACCATGGCCTTAAGCTTAATAGGTTCATAGGTTGGTACTAGGCTATCGGCCTTAGAGCCTATACAAGCCTAGCCATAACAATTACCTGGATATTTTTTCCCACAATATTTACTTCCCTGGAACCCTGTCTAGCAGGGTGACTGACGTGATCCCCGGGCTGAATTTCCTATCTCCCATCCAATCGTCAAGGTTCCTTTTGAAGAGGCCAAGGAGGCGCTCTGCTTGACATGTATGGGCAGTCTATTCCAGAGTATGGGGAGTCTCTGGGTCAGGATCCTATTCCTCCAGCATGTTTTGTTCATTGTGATGACAAGGTTTAGATTTCTGGAGCGTGTGTCTCTGAGGGATTGGGATTTCTTTAAGTGGAGTGTGTCCAACAGCTCAGGGTTTGACATGGCCTTGTATGTTAAGCAGAGATCGCCTCTGAGTAGAAGATATGCCACAAAGTATAGCTGGAGTATTTTAAGATGGTCAGCATTCCACCAGCATGTTTTGTTCATTGTGATGACAAGGTTTAGATTTCTGGAGCGTGTGGCTCTGAGGGATTGGGATTTCTTTAAGTGGAGTGTGTCCAACAGCTCAGGGTTTGACATGGCCTTGTATGTTAAGCAGAGATCGCCTCTGAGTAGAAGATATGCCACAAAGTATAGCTGGAGTTTTTTTAGATGGTCAGCATAGGGCATCTGCTTTAGGCCTGTGATTCTTTTAATGAGGTATTTCTGCGGCCTTTCCAGCTGTTGCAGATGTCTTGTGAGGTACATTCCAAATGGGACATTGTACTCTATAATGAGTCTAATGAGGGATTAGTACAATGGGACAGTGACCTCCTTTTTTCTGGATGAAAAGACCTTAGTGATGAGGTGTGCCACATAGAAGGATTTCCTGACTGCTGTGGCGATGTGGTTATCGAAGGTGAAGCCATTGTCCACCTGTGTCCTCAAGTCTCTCATCACACTTTTCGGTGTTTAGTGTACTGCCACCTATGTGGTAATTCATGGGTACATGGTTTTTCCCAAGGAAGATAACTATGCATTTCTTGGCATTAAGCTTGAGCCCATGGCTCTGGCACCAAGCATCTGTCTCTGTAAGGCCCTTTTGTAGAATATCCACATCATTTGGGGATTCAATAATGGCTCCCAGTTTGTAGTCATCTGAGAACTTTGTTAGCCAGAGTCCCTTAAAAATACCAAAGATACATTGCCATCCCCTTTGGGAAAAACTCTGTTCCCACTAATTATAACATTGATGGGAGCCCAATGAACACTGAAGGCGTTATAAGAGATCTGGGGACACAGGTTGACAGCAACCTCTCCTTTGACCACCACATTGCCACTGTGGTCAGAAAGTCGTCCTATGTGCCACATCTCATCCAGGAAGAAAGAGTTCATCATCTCTCTCTACTCTTCCCTCATTAGGCCAATCGTAGAGTATAATGCCCCATTTGGCATGTACCCCACTAGACACATTCAGCAGCTGGAAAGGCCACAAAAGTACCTCACGGAGGATCCTAGACCTTAAACACATGTCCTACACAGAGAGACTCGAAAAAACTCCAGCTATTCTCTTTCTCATATCATCTACTAAGAGGCGATCTCTGCTTGACTTACAAAACCATGTCTGACCCAGCTCTGTTAGAAATGCTGCATCTAAAGAAATCCCAATCCCTCCGCACCACACGCTCCAGAGACCTCAACCTCATTACCACAATCAACAGAACATGCTGGAGGGACAGGTTCATAACCCAGAGACTGTCCATGCTCCAGAATAGACTTCTCTTACATGTCAAGCAGAGCACTTCACTGGCCCTCTTCAAGAGAAATCTTGATGAGTGGATGGGAAATAGGAAGTTCACCCTGAGGATCACTCCAGTGGCTCTACTTGATAGAGGCACTGGGAACTAACGTCGGGTGGCATGATGCCAGGGCACTTCTATGTGCTAGGCTTGTAAAGGCTCCAGGGCCATTAACCTAGTACGCACCTATGAACCTGTGTGGATAGGTACATGCCAAATGGGGCATTATATTCAATGACTGGCCTAATGTGGGCTGAGGAACAATGGTGTCCCTAGATCTAGCCACAATCCCTTTGTTTCTAAGCTGTGCAGTATAGAAGGACTTAAAACAATAGACACATTGGTTAAAAGTCATCTTAAATAGATATTTCGTCAAAAGGCATCATCAAGGATCAGCACTTTAACTTTTGCCATTATGTAAGAGGAAGCTGGAGACCTTGGTGAAAACCCATTCTGAAATAGGAAGAGCATGTAGACTGTACACAGTCTGTACCATGACGCCAGGTACTGAGGTATTAATATAAAGCACGGCTTGTCCAGGTTCTGAACCAAAACATCAAGCACTGTGATATAACGGTGTAAAGCATGGCTTGTTCAGGCACTGAACCATGACACTAGGCACTGTGAGGTGATGGTGTGAAGCACGGCTTATCCAGGCTTTGAACCATAACACCAGGCACTGTGAGGTAATGGTGTGAAGCACGGCTTGTCCAGACACTGAACCATGACACCAAGCACTGTGAAGTAGCATTGTAAAGCACAGCTTGCCCTGGCACTGAACTGTGACACCAAGCACTTTGAGGTAACAATGTAAAGCACAGGTTGTCCAGGCTCTGAACCATGACACCAGGCTCTGTGAGGTAGTGGCGTAAAGCATGGCTTGTACAGACACTGAACCATGACACCAAGCACTGTGATGTAGCATTGTAAAGCACAGCTTGTCGTGGCACTGAACTGTGACACCAAGTACTTTGAGGTAACACTGTAAAGCACAGGTTGTCCAGGCTCTGAATCATAACACCAAGCGATGTGAGGTAATGTAAACCACTCTGTCATATGCTGCCTTGTATTAATAAAGGTGTAAGTTGTTTACATTCGCACTACTTTTGTCAATTACTTTGGTTGATCCATTTAAAGAAATATCTCTTTTGAGCTTTGATGACCTTCATCTTGCTGTGAATCTAGGCTACCTTGAAGGCCCTTAGTCATTTTTTTCACTCATAGTGCTTCCTGTAGTTTTCTGAATGGTCTACTTAAACTGGTGTGTTCTTTCCTGATATTGCTTCTACTTTTGGAAGCTGTATCACATCTACCTTCCTCTGGTTTGGTACTGCCACATCCTCCAGTAATTTACCATGGTGTGGCAAGTTATACAAATGGTTAGTTCTGCAAAATGATTTCAGAGTTTTAGGGTGAAACCCATCAAGCTTCAGTGATTTTATCTACTTTTTACTAGCTTTTGTTCATCCTGAATTCTTTCTTTGAGTTGAAAGTCTTCATCCCTACCTCTAACCCTTCCCGAATACAATAATAATTGTTTGGTTTAACCTCTTCTTTTTCTTGTTTTGTTTGTCAGGCCATCTGATAATGAAACAAATAAGAGTTATCAAGTTGAATTACATTTTCTAGGTTAAGAAGAATATCAACAAAAATTGTTATTATTCTTAATAAAAAATGTTAATCTGTGCTCTTTTTATGCTTGCAAATTGAAGTCAGTATGATACCCTTTAAGATTCATAGTTTGAAGCAACTTCTAAGTGGTGTCAGAGTTGCTGAGAGTGAATCCTGTTCAGTTCTGATGAGCTAAGAATTGCAGTGCCTTAATGTGCATTGACAAGTCACACTTAATAAAACTCGCAGCAGTGCTGCCACACTGATAAAAAGTATCTCATGGCAGTTGATCTTAGGGAAGCCATAATTAATGTTAACTCAGCTGTTATCTTTTAATTGCAAAGATTCTTTCAGGAAAATGTTCTGTTATCATATATATAGCTCTTGCATTCTAGACTAGAATGGTGTTTTTAAGTACATCTTTATTAGTGCAGTGTTATTTGTATTGTAGGCTTTGATTTTTCCATCAATTCCTGAATTTTAAAACCCTGATGAAGAGGAGTCTTTTAGCTTCTCGCAGCAGAAAAGACAAAGCTCTCAAACTCTGAAATTGTTTCATAGTAAAAGTTACCATCACATATTTTTGTGTAAACTGCAAGATTTAAGAAATGTTGATTGAACCCATTTTACAGTATAAATGTATAGTATAGCTGCGTCTCTGAAAGCATCAATGGCAGATGATCGAGTTTTCAGAAACTGGAGATTCGTACAGATGTGACCATTTGATCGAGTTTCCGAAAAGTTGAACATTTATAAAAAAAAAAAAAAAACAAAAAAACCCACAAAAATCTACTTTTTTTATGTTTATGCAGTGGGGCAAGCCCCCCTGCACCCCCCCATCTGGGGTGCTGTTCCCCCAGACCCTCTACAAATTACATATGTACCAACTCCGAGATCGCACTACAGTGAAGAAAAGGGTACATTTCCCCACCTTCACTGTACTGCAGTCTTCATTCAAAAGCTTTGAGTTTTCAAAAACTCGATCATATGGTCTTGACTGTTTTCGTCATGACCATAGAACAAACTACCTGTCCCATGGTCAGTCCTTCATCCATCCAAAATAGAAAGAGTTAAGCAAATGGCCTTTGCCATGACAGCTGGCTAGCAATTTCTTTCAGCTGGAAGTTGATGATTCTGCTGGGGCCATTTGTTGTACTTCAAACCTCTCATGTTTTACCCCAGATCCCTCTGGTGTAGCACCTGTAGCCACTGTGGACTGGAGTTTAGCCATGTCCTCTACGGCTGATGGGGTACCTTTACTGGGCAAGGGAAATCGACTCTTGTCTGTTCTGGGAGAGGGAACAGGGAAGACTTTTCTGTTGTATCAGAAAGCTATGCCCATCTTTGGGGAAGCTGTTGCTGCTATTAAAAGTGGTTAGCCCTTTTTCTTCCGTCAAAAAGAAACCGTAAACAAAGCATGTGTCTTCTACTTCTCGGATATCCTCAGTCAAGACTAGTATATTAGGTCTGGCTCAGGGTTTAATTCAGGCTGTTGATCCTTTTTGTAAAGTTGTTTCTGGTAAAAGAAAGAGGGCTAGCTCTTTTCCTGAAGAGATTCAAAAGTGTGACTCTGGACAGGAAGATGAAGGGACAGATACAGGGCTCTCTCCTCAGATTTATTTTCAGACTCTGAGGAGAGCTCAGTTTCTGACTCTACCTGTGTGTGTTGGGGTGGGGGGGGGTCTCTTTCTCTGAGACTTTTGCTTGAACATGCCTATGTTTTCAGTGGGAGAACACTGAGAATTCTCAGTCCCTTATAAAATATTATGAGTTGTTAAAGAAGAAACTTCCAAAACCTTCACCCATTCCTCCTGTTGTGTCTGCTTTAGAAGGATGCATGTGTTAACTGCCTGCATTTTCCCGATAGTCAGCCAGCTGCCACTATAAAGGTAAATATGATATATAAAGTTTCTCGTATTCCCAAATCTGACACAGCAGCTATAGCTTTAGTTGATCCCACTGCTGCTAAATACTTAGTTAATTTGAGTCCTAGTGTTTCTGATAAGGATGGGAAAATTATTGATCGGTATGGGAAAATGTGTATACTTCTGCAACTCTGGTTTTCAGAGTTTTGAAGTGTCAGGCTCATATGTTAGTTTATGAGTAATTGTGAAAGTATGTGAAAAGTTTTTATCTGCATTTTCTTCTTGTGAGGAAAAAATCTGCTTTAAATAATGTAGTTTCTTCTGTTGCACAGGTCAATAACTACTCATTGTTTGCATAGTGTGTGTGTGTCTTTGCTGTTACTTCTTTGAGGGTTATGGCCACCGGTACTGTTTTGAGGAAGTTTGCATGGCTGCATTCTCAGAACCTCTCTGATCATAATAAAAGTAAGGTTTTAAATTCTTCTTTGGATAGAGATTACTTCTAGCCCCTCTGCTGCAGGGTTAATCAAGATGTATGATGAAAGGGGTAAGGTGATCCAGGGAATTTCTAAGATTTTTCACCCCTCCTTTTCCGAATTTTCTAAGAGACTCTTAACTCCTCATCCAGTTTCTGCCAAAAGCAGAATAAACAGTCTCAAGATGCAGGTAAATAGACATTAAAGAAGAGATAGCATGAGAGTTCCAAAAAGAATCCTTAAATCTCTCAAAACAAAGGACAGTCCATCTCTGAATGACTATTCAAGAGACCATGTTTACTCCTCCTACCCTGGCTCCTTTTTTCTTCCAGAAAGTCTGAAGCACCATTTTTCTCTTTGGCAACAAGTAGTTTCAGACAAATCAGGTCTGAAGATCATTCATCAAGGTTACAGATGGCAGAGGGATAGTTTCAGACAAGTCAGGTCTGAAGATCATTCATCAAGGTTACAGATGACAGGAAGAGGAAATTCAAATTTTCTAGGGGATCATTCCTCATCCTCCTGATGAGACTCTTTTCTTCCTGTGGTTCTTCATCACATGCAGTTCCAAGTCGTGATAAAACGTATTGCTCCTTTCCAGGTGAGTAAGGAGTTTTATTCAAAGATGATCTTGGTGTCAAAGAATGCAAGTACTTTGAGACCAGTTCTGGATCTTACTTTCCTAAACCTGTTTGTGATAGTGTCCATAGTCAAAATGATGACACTTCATAACATGTTGACTGTTCTTACTTTTTCAAGTTTCCTTGTAACACTAGATGTAAAAGATGCTCATCACATCCCTATTCATCAAAACTTCAGATGTTTCTTAAGGTTTTGTTTATCTTACTCAAATTATCAGTTCCCTACCTTACCCTTTGGACTACCACTGCAAGAAGCATGTTCACAAAGTGTCTAGCTGTAGTTATAGCTCATTGCAGGCTACAGGTATCCACATTTTTACATAATTAGTTGACATTCTTACATTTGCAGAGTCTTTTTCAAAGTGCCTGGAGTATTAGTCTTTTGGGTGAGAGATTTCTTACCCAAGCTGGTATTCCAAGAGAACATTCAAAAGTCTTTCTTGATGTCATCACATGGGATTGTGCTCCTGGAATGTTAGTTACCTCAGTTCAAAGAGCTTTTCGTCTACAAGAAAAAAAAATAGATCTATATCTAGATCTATTTCTAAGGTTTTCCATTCAAACTTTGGTAACTGCAATGGAATACCTCAGGGTTTTGGGTCTCATGTATTCTGTGATTCTCATGATACTCCTGGCAAGAACCCTTATGAGAAAGATACAGTGATATCTGAAGTCTCTTTCAACCCAGCAACAACACCCTTAGTCTTTTCAAATCCCATTTCTGGGGTTTGTCAGAAGACGAGTCATTTGGTGGAGACAACAGATTCCTTAAATCCAGGTTCCACTACTCCATCTTGGTTCCGAAACAATCCGGCACCATAGATGCTTTGGATTTTGTTTGAGGAGCAGTTTCAGGAGGGATAAAAGTGTAGGTTATGTGGCACATGAAAGACCGATGCAAGTACATAAATATCAGAGATGCTTGCCACAATCAAGGCAGTCACCTCTCTGAATACCTCTGGACCTCTTCAAGTTGTTACAGATAATACCACTGTCATGTGGTACATCAACGTCGGGAATTAACCAGGTCATACCCCTTTGCACACTAGCCATTTTAGATTGAGATAAAGTTTCACAGCACAAAATCAGCTGGCAAGATTTTGTTCCAGGACTCCATGCAAGAAGGCCTGGAAGACAGATGCCTTTTCTTTTCCTTGGGCAGGAACGTTCCTGTATGCTTTTCTGCTCTTTTCACTAATATTCTGCATGCTTGTGAAGATTCAGAAGGAAATCCCCCCAAGATAATTGTGGTGACTCTCTTCTGGCCTGGCAACCATGGTTCTCACTTTTAGAAATGGCCAGGGGCAATGACTATAAGCTTTCTCACAGACTGCATCTACTCACACAGGAACAGGGATGTTTGATGCACCCTGACATCAGTCAACTTCAGTTAATTGCCTGGATGATAGGGTCTTGATTCCTTTCAGACACCTGTTTATTGGGGATGTGTAGCAGGCATTAATGAAGGAAAGAAAGCCTGCTACTAGAAAATAATATATATTAGCAAATATAAAATGTTTTTTAGTTTGTGCCAACGACATAACCAGCACCCATTCTGGGCTAGTTGTTCTCTGGTTTTACAATATTTGTGTGAGTTACTATCCTGTGGCCTTTCTTATTACTCAGACAAAGTTTTGTCAGCCATTTTAGCATGTCTGCCCACAGAACCTCCTTTTTTAATACAGTGCCATGTCAAAATGTTTTTGAAGTGGTTTTGCACTAGAGGCCTCCAAGTAAACTGATGGTCCCCTCTTGGGATTTTAATTTTGTGTTAGAGACGCTAACACTTTCTTCATTTGAAGCGACTAACCTAGTTTGCTTGAGGTTCTTAACATGGAAAGCTGTTTTACTGATTGCTCTGACCTCTGGAAGAAGAGTATACGAGCTACAAGCTCTTATGGAGAGTCAACCCTACTTTGTTTTCCACTGGGACAGGGTTTCTTTCCACGCTAATGTTTGCTTTATGCCTAAAGCGGTGTCTGAGTTTACCGTAAGCCAAACTATCCATCTGAATGTTTTCTTTCTTGAACCTAAAAATGAGGGGGAGAGAATTTTCCATATCTTGGATGTCCATAGACAACTCCAGCACTATCTTGAAGGAAATAAAGCTTTCAGATCTTCGGATCAATTAATTTCTTATGAAGATAAGAAAGGTCAACCTGTGTCAAAATAGACTGTTCCAAATGATTGTCTAAGGCTAGTTCCTTTATTATACTCACCATAAAACTATTTCAGGCAGGGTCAAGGCCGGCTTTACCAGGGCATTGAATTCATCTGTGGCTTTTTGGAAAGGGTTAAATTGTAGAAGTATTCTAGCTGGAAGATGGTTCTTTGTCCTCTATACATACTTTTGCAAAGCACTACAAGCTTGAATTCTCTCTCTAGGTTCAGGTCAGGATTTGCTAGGACCATTCTCCAGGGGCTTCTGGACTCTTCTCCTTCCACCTTCCAAATGCAGTTAGCTAGGTTAATCCACCCATATAGCTAAAACTACTGTAGCAGTGATCGATGTGAAGAACATAGTACAGTTGTGTAAGTGAACTTAACATAACAGTAGCGGTTCAAATGATTACTGCTCCCTTCTTCCACGGCCCCCCTTGTTTTTCATGTGATTTTTTTTTTTTTTTATGCCAGGGTGTGGAAATTCATTTTGGGTGTTCCTGGCTTTGCCCTTTTAGGGCTCCTCCTGTCTGTAGGCAGAAAGCTCTGAAGGGCTTGGTTTAGGCTACCCAGACAGTTTGGGCACGTAGAAGGTTCCCTGAACCTTTGGAAGCTGGCCGGGTTTTGCATCCTTTGCAGGATAAAACCCATATAGCTATAAGACTACTACAGCAGTGATCATTCGGTCATCTACTGTTATGGTAAATTTACGTACACAACTGTACTTTTCCTTACTCTTGAAAACAATCATTGCACAAAGTACATTTTGTCATATTAGTATTTTATTTTTCTGTTTTGTCTACATGTTTTTTCTTTTTATTGTAACAATGTGCTTTTGTGAAGCTTTTCTCTAATGGCCTCTGCTGAAAAAGTATCTTGCATTGCCTAATCTGACCATCCTGATAAACACAGGTAAATAAATATACTGATGTTGCAGTGTTTAGAGGGCACAGATGTGAAAGGATGTGGTTACTGTGCTGTAAACAATGACTACAGATGAGGCAACAGTCATAATTGAAATATTGAAATACCAGTCTGAATCATTGCTGGGTTAAATTCATGGATGGACAGAGAACATTATATCTGCCACCTAGACAGTACTTTGGGTTCCGCATTAGCCACTTAAACTTTATGAAAGTTGTACCAAAGGAAGACCGGTAAGTATGTAGTTATTTGCATATATCCAGTAGGCCCTCACCTACAGGATATTTAAGATAATACAAAGTGAATTGTCTGTTTTCACTGAGTCATCTTGCAGTTTTTACAGAATGTTTTTATATAATCAAAGGTTCTGTGAACCTCTGTTTGTCGAGCCAACAAGAGCAAACGTTCACATCAGTAAAACAGGGAATAGAATTAGTTTGCCAACATCAGGAAATTTTCCGTTTTCCTCACTATAGTGCAATCTCGTAGTTGGTTTGTATAGTTGGGGGGGGGGTGTTGGGGGACACAGCGCTCCCACCTTGGTGGGTTTGACACTGTGGTGTATGTGTGTGATTGCAGTGTTGCTCAACTAATTCTATTTCCTGTTTTAGAAATTCACTGATGCAAACGTTCACTCTTTCAACTTGGTGAATGGAGGTTCATGGATTTGAACCTTCGGTTCTATGAAATAGACCCTATACATATATGTATGTGTACGTATCTATATGTATATATCTGTGTGTCCAAATGTGTGTGTCTATGTGTAGATGGCTACAAGGCTAAAAATTGTCAGTTTGTTTGAATTTAATGAAGTCTGTTTAATCTACAGTGTTATTGTGTTATCCTCATACAGTTTGCCCTTGCTGCATGACAGTATCTCATTTACCACACATCGCCCATCCTGTTATGTTTAAGCCCATAGCTCTTGAGCTGTCCTCTCCTTACATAAAGCTTGTCCCTCTGTCATCTCGTGTGCTTTTGCTTGTGATTACTACAAGATCATATTGTGAAGGCTGTCCTGTTAATCTAAAGTTCAGTTACCCTACCATTCATATATCCCCGACACTTAGTTGTACACTGCAGTACCTGCAGCTTTAAATATTTTTCCCAGTTTACTTTTGAAATTTCCATGTAATACCAGTATTCAGAACTAACAAAGTAGCTATAAACAAAGAAAACAGAGCAAACAGAATTTGTTGAAAAATAAACCGCTTTAGGAAATTTGCGTCTTTAGTGACCATTTGACTTTGGCAAAGGTAAAATTTGCTTTTAACTACCAGTACATATTTACAATGAGATCATTCCTGTGTACAAATGTTGATTATGTGGAGGGATGCTGCATGAGCTAACTTTCCAAGAGTTGATGGTAGTCATCTTACATAGTTTAAAAAAGGCTTGATAGTCACAAAAATATGCTACTTTTAGCATATTCTTAAGTATATAATATGTTACTTTTAGCATATTCTTAAGTATATGTTAGAGGTATATGTATATCTTGAATATTGAGGTTGAAATGTCAGCAGCAACTTCACCCTGGAAGCATATAAACGCACTTGTACACCACTGTATATGCAGAGGTTACAACCACTGCACATGTAGAGCTTCTGATGCATTCACCGTAGCCTCACCTATTCTTCAAGAAGCCATAAACTGAACAACAACGTTTATACCCACAATATAGTTCAATAAACAAACCTTTTACACACCACAGTAAATCACACACATACAGTCACTATACCATGACACTGAGTAGAGTCCTTAGCAACAAAATGCATTTGCTTAAATTGAACCAGGCTGGACTGAAAAGCTTCTAAGACGGACATTGTGACCTGCCAACCCTGAAAACATGTTAGTATTTGTTTAATGACTCCTTTATGTGTAAAGCAGTCTCATATCTCACTAAAAATTAAATGACATTTGTGACAGTGTTGTGCCGTTTTGATAGCAAAATTATGGATAAGTCAGGGTAAAAGGAATATGTGCGTTTGATGTGGTTATTGACTTTGAACAGTCTAAGAAGGTACTCCTATGAACATGCAGTTTATAGCTGGGTTATCAGACATCCTAGCAAGCAAGGGAAGATGCATCTTCCTAGCAAAATTCTCCCATCACGTCACTTGGCACCTAAGTATGAAGACTAAATGTTACTTTTCATTCAGTGATTACAGAAAAAGTGCTTTCAATAAAGGGCTTCATTGTCTGTCAGCCTGGATTCAGATGTGCAACCAGTGTGCTTTGTACATCATGGGTTTCACCTCTCTCTCTCTCCACAGAGTACAGGTGCTGACTATGAGATTTTCCATTTGTATAGTGTCTTTCTTTAGACCTTTTCAAATCCCAAAACAGTGTTAAAGGAAAATACGCAATAAAAAATCAGAGGTGACAGTGGGTGCCTTTACTTGAATGCCTGTTATCTTAAGTGTAGAATATGTGATGTAGAACCTTCTGTCTTCTACGAGGTGCTAATTTCTATACCTTTATTGGAACGTGGGATAAAAATCCCAAATGGATTTCACAGATTTCAAGGTATACGTTCTTTCACTGATGCAGATTCATTAGTTAGGCTGTAGTGTATCAGACTTTGTATAAAAAATGCCCAAACCCAGAAGTCAAGAAAACAACTTGGGACTGGAAATTGCTCACCCAAATATTAGTGATACCAAATATAGTATTATCGGAAACTGCCTTGTAACATGTATGTTCCCTGCAGGCCATGATTTCGTAATTAAATTCCAGGATGGAAGAATCCATGAAAATTCAGTCCTTATAACTACAGTAGTAATTGGGTATTCTTGAAACAGATTAGAACCAAAAATGGAAAATTTTGGGGGTTGATATAATGGTTAAGATGTTTGCCTTACAGACACAGTGTACAGAGTTTGATTCTCACCTTTGGAAGATAAATTGGCTAGGTTTAAAATGGCCCGGAATGGTAGCATAGCAGTTACCTGTGAAACTTTTTTTTTTTATTAAGGGTTCTAGGTTGACATAATGGTTAAGGTGTTTACCTGCAGACACAGGGTACAAGGTTTGATTCTTAGATTTGAATGGTTTGGCATACTGATTAAAATCTTCACCTCAGAGACACAAAGTACAAAATAAGGTTAGATATTGACATAATGGTTGAGTTGTTTACCTCACAGGCAAGAAGTACAAGGTTTGATTCTCACTAAAAGAAACTAGCTAGACTTAAAATGATGTACAGGAACTGCTAACAGTACAGTAATCCATGATGTGATCAGCCAAATGAGCAAATGCAGATATAGGTGCAGTAATTGCTCCCACAAAATCTTGCATCCTTTCGTGTAGCCTGAAACTGAGACATTACCACTTATTCATATAATTTAGCCTGGAATTTGCACTATGCCTTTTTTGCTCTTAGAAACAGATTTCATTACTATGTATTTATTTTTTCTTTGTTTTAAAATTAGAAGAGGTCTAAAAAAGACACTGCAGTGGTGAAAAATAAATAGGTGTTTACTAGGCTAACGACCACAAGGGCCTTTTTAAGCCTAGTCATGCATCCCAAATCTCTGACAAGTTCTGATACCCTTGATAAGTGTAAGCATGGGCCTGAGAGATAAACCATTTACAGGTTACATGTTTGCATTAGAGATGTAGGTGCCAAACCAGGGATGAATTTCCGGTTTACAATCCAATTGTCCAAGTTGCACTTGAATTGGGTTAGGGAGGAACTCTGCTTCACATGGTTGGGGAGCGTGTTCCATAGACTGGGTAGTCTCTGGGATACATACCTATCTCTCCAGCAGGTCTTATTTATATCACGGGCAATGTTTAAGTCTTTAGAATGGGTAATTCTGGTACTGTTTGTTTTGTGGGTATGCAAGAGGTCCATCAGAGTGAGGTCTGACAATGCCCTGTATGTTAGGCATAGATCTCCTTTCGAAAGTCTGTAGGAGACAGAATACAGAGATAGGGCCTTGAGGTGGTCTGCATAGGACATATTACTTATGCCCTGTATTCTTTTAGTGAGGAACCTCTGTGGACATTCCAGTTGTTGGATATGCCTGGTTACATACATACCAAAGGGGGCATTGTACTCAATGACTGGTCTCATGAATACAGTGGAACAATGACTTTCTTGGACTTAGATGCCATACCTTTGTTTATAAGTTGTGCAACATAGAATGATTTCCTCACCACTGTCGATACGTGATGATCAAAGGCTAAATCACTATGTATGTCCCTAAGTCCCTAACTACTGAGTCAACTCTTAGGGGTGTGTTATCAGGGTTCAGGCGCCTAGGCAGCGAGACATTTCCCTGTGGTACATTTGACTGGGGATACATGGCTGAAGTGACAGTCAGCTGCAGAAAAATGTCTGTTTGCAAATTCCCTGTGGGCAAAGAGAAGAATGTGTTGCCATGCCCACAACTTCAAGAACCAAATGCACAGGGGGAAAACAATGTCCATGGTCCCCAAGGGAGCATGAGACAGCAGGCAATATTGGCAGGCATCAGCAGCAGGCTGGCCAGAGGGCAAGTAAGTGGCAGTACAAATGCAGTGCACAATGGGGAGTGCCTTTATAATCTGTGTGTGTGTGGACCACTACCCCCTTCATATTGTCTAGGAAACAGTACGTAAAACATATACTGGGGCATAACTGTGACTACAGTAGCCTGTAGGATTTCCTCCATGCTGTAGCACACTTCTACATGTAGTAGTGACATAAGGATGTACTGTACACTGAGCACAAAACTCATTACTTCTCCTGCCACCAGGCATTTGGTTATTAAAGCAGTGAGCATGGCAGTATGTGCTTCTCTTTGCCTACAGGGAATTTGCAAACGGACATTTCTCTGCAGCTGACTGTCACTTCAGCCATGTGTCCCCAGTCAAATGTACCACAAGGAAATATCACGCTACCTAGGTGCCTGAACCCGTATTGTCAATATGATAGTTACCAGGGATGGATGACTTCCCAAAGGATACTATTATGCATTCATATTCACTTTGACCTCTTTAGTAATGCGTAATTGAGTGATTGGTTGTAAAAGCATTGCTTGATCTAAACTAAGAGCAAACAACCTGTACGACTCGCCCACAAAGATAAAAATATTTTGAAGAGGGATAAACTTCCACTATACCACTTTTTATTTAGGTGGGGGGGCAAACCCTTTAAACCTGTGTAACTTTATTTACTAATTCCACAATTTCATGGCAATGAGAAATGGAGAAATTCCTAATTAAAGGGTTCCTATTTGAACTCCGAACGCTTGAAATGTCGAATGTCATATGGTCGACACCATATCATCGACATTTCTAGAGTTTGAAAGTTAAGAAAGTTAAATGTAATGCGCCGTTCAGTGCAGAATGGGCGAATTTCTCTTTACTGCACTGAAGTACGATCTCAGAGTTGGTATATTTAAGTAGGGGGGTGCAGGGGGGCTTGCCCCCTGCCTGCACCATTAAGGTAAGTTTTTTTTATTATTATTATATATTAGAACTTTTAAACTTCTGGTAAAAGAATAATGTCCTGTGGCAACTAAACAACTCTGATAATATGCACGAAGCACCAAATAACAGGACAGCTGGAATCCAAAACAGTTAGTTTCCTTTATTCTCACAACCAAACGAAGATGCAAAAATGAGGTTGAGCGCTTTCATCTAGATAACTAGACTTCCTCAGAACATTGATCATAACAATTCTCCCCAATATATATCTAAAAAGCCCGCCATTTACATCAATCATTCAATTGTATATGCAAATGTCATTCCTATCAAGATTTAAAGATATAAAAACTTCAAGATAGCAGATGGGATGCAGGTGATCACTTAGTCTGCACACATCGATGAAATACACTTTCATGTAATGTGGACAAGACTACAAATTGACTATTTGCATCTCCAGAAACTGAAAGACTCCCTAAATATACCTTGTATGTGTTTTATATATATATATATATATATATATATATATATATATATATATATATATATATATATATATAATATGTATATCAGTGGCAGCTCGTGCCATTGGACTGCAGCCCCCCCCAGCTGTGAAAAAGAAAAAAGAACATTTTTAAAAACTGAAATATTTATTTGTGTAATTAATTAATTATATTACTAGTATTGTCTGTACTGGTGGCTAGCTGCATGGCTGCGAGTCCAAGTGACTCACTGAAGTCCCGGAACTCTAACTGCGCATGCTTGGCGAGTTCCGGTTTAAAAAAAAAAAATAGTTTCTGAAATCCAGGCTGCTGTAAAAGCAGTCCAGATTAACGAGCGAAGGCATCTCTGTGATACTCAGAAGTCTTTGCAGTTTGTGACCACATAGAAATGGAAGGGGATCGGACTGCCTCGTCTGCAGTCACGTACATGATGTGGATGGCTGCTGATTGGTTCTTGCTCTCTTCTCACACTTTGCGTGCTAGGAGAGTGAGAAACGGTCAGTAGCAGCAGTACTTTGGTTTAGACAGTCACGGAGAAGTTTGTAACTGCATTCAGGGATCATTGGACAGTGACTGAGGTGCTGAGAGACGACTGAGAGACTTATAGGTAATAAATAACTACTTCACAGATTTCACTACTTAGTTGCTTATAAAAGAAAACTGTGTCAGTAAAAGCTAGCATTTGTTATACTTCAAAAGACATGATGCTTCAGAGCTTTTGATATTTCTTTGTAGTGAGATCAAGGACAATTGGTCAAGCACTTTTATTTTGATTAAAACATAATGTCTCTGTATGATCCTGCCTCACCGTATTTCTAAGTTCTGGCAGTTTAGAAGTTAACTGTCACTGACAAAAGTATTTCTCCAATGTGTGCATTTGAATACCTATAGTTTCAAATGGAAGTGATTCAGCAAACATTATTTTATTTGCAGACTAGTTGGATGGCATTGATTGTATTATGTTATGTTCTAAAGGGAAAGCTGCTACTATGAAACATTTCAGCAGAAGTTATGATTAAACAGTTTTGCCGCTTAACATAAACCTGATTTTCACAGTTACCTCTTCTTTGACTGCTGGTACTTTGGAAGTTATGAATGCCCACAGTAAAAAAAAAACAAAAAAAAAAACAGAAAAACAAAACAAAGTTTATACTACAGGAAGATATTTAATATTATTTATTCTGAGGGGTCAGACACAGTTTTCCTACTGAACACAAAATGCTACTTGATGTCTAATAACAGCTGTTTTCACTGATTGAATTTCACTCTTCCAGTGAATGCAGATTTCATATTTTCAGAATAGTGTTGCCTTACTCTCACTGTTTCAAAGGGTGAACTTAAAAATTCTTGGGGTATTCAAAACATTTGCTGCGTAGTGCTGCACCATTTAATATCACAGCTACTGCAGCATGATGTAGCTCATAGCTGCTTATCCTTAAATGAAGTCAAGGATAGTGCCACTATTCCAAAAAGAGCTGCACTGTAAATTAGTGCCACTGCCCTACAGGCAGCAGTCACACTAGGGAGTATGGAGAAGGGGCCATGTTAGTAGGACGACAAGAAAGTTAAAGAAACATTCATGTGGCAATGCCCTCTCATATCTGCCACAAAGTGCCTCATAGGTTGGTACTAGGCTATCGGCCCTAGGGCCTATACAAGCCTAGCCATAACAATTCCTTGGCTATTTCTTCCCACACTATTTACTTCCCTGGACCCGTCTAGCAGGGCGACTGACGTGATCCCCAGGGTGAATTTCCTATCTCCCATCCAATCATCAAGGTTCCTTTGAAAGAGGGCCAAAGAGGTGCTCTGCATGACATGTATGGGCAGTCTATTCCAGAGTCTGGGGAGTGTCTGGGTCAGGAACCTATCCCTCCAGCATGTTTTGTTCATTGTGATGACAAAGTTTAGATTCCTAGAGCGTGTCTCTCTGAGGGATTGGGATTTCCTTAAGTGTAGCATGTCCAACAGCTCTGGGTTTGACATGGCCTTGTATGTTAAGCAGAGATCGCCTCTGAGTAGACGATATGCGACAAAGTATAGGTGGATTTGTTTAGATGGTCAGCATAGGGCATCTGTTTTAGGCCTGTGATTCTTTTAGTGAGGTATGTCTGCGGCCTTTCCAGTTGTTGCAGATGTCTTGAGAGGTACATGCCAAACGGGGTGTTGTATTCTATAATGGGTCTAATGAAGGATGAGTACAGTGAGACAATGACCTCCTTTTTTCTGGATGAAAAGCCCTTAGTGATGAGGTGTGCCACATAGAAGGATTTCCTGACTGTTGTGGCAATGTGGTTATCGAAGGTGAGACCACTGTCCACCTGCTTCCCTAAGTCTTTTATCACACTTTCAGTGTTTAGTGTACTGCCACTTATGTGTTTATTCATGGGTACATGTTTTTTCCCCAAAGGGGATAGCTATACATTTCTTGGCATTGAGCCTATTGTTCTGGCACCAAGCATCTGTTTCTGTAAGGCCTTTTTGTAAAATATCCACATAATTTGGGGATTCAGTAATGGCTCCCAGTTTGCAGTCATCTGCTAACTTTGTTAGCCAGAGTCCCTTAATGTTGGCCTGTACTTCAGAGAAGTAGATGCCAAATTAGAGCGGTCCCAGGACTGACGCCTGAGGTACTCCACTTGTCACTTGTCTGGAGCTGGATTTGGAGTCAGCTACTTTTACAGTGTGTGTTCTGTCAGTAAGCCAGTTGGCAACCCATCGAGTGACGTAGGGGTTAATGCCCAGCTTAGTAAATTTATCTATGATTCCAGAGTGGGGGATGATGTTGAAGGCCTTGGCGAGGTCCAGATAGGCTATGTGGACCACCTTACCCTTGTCCACAGCTCTGGAGACTGATTTGAAGAAGTCAGTCAGGTTCACGAGACAAGATCGGCCCTTCATGAATCCAAACTGCATGGCATGGGGTCCAGTGTTTGAAGGTTGCAAATGTATTTGTTTATAAGTGCCATGGCCTTGCAGATCAGGGTTGTCAGACTGATTGGGTGGTAGTTCCCAGGATCCAAGGTGGATCCCTCCTTGTGCAGTGGGATAATTGTAGCTGTGTGCCATTCACTTTGCACAAAGCCTGTGGTGAGGCTATGAATAAACATGACACTTAGGTGAGGTGCCAGTTCATTTTGTAGTTCATGTAGTACACAGCCTGGGATGTCATCTGGTCCCATGGATGCTGTATTCTTAGCTTTGGAGAGTGCGTTTTTTTTACCTGTGTGGCCGTTATTACCTGAATTTGGCAATCTTTCGGTATTGAAATGGGCCCTTTAGGGGGTGAGAGCGGGGGGTGAAGTTTGCACTGAATCGATCTGCCAGGATATTGGCAATATCCTTGGGATCAGTATATTTAATGCCATTCTGTTGTAGCTCAGAGCAGATCCGAGCATTGCCATTTAGATTCTTGACATAGCTATAGAATGTCTTGTGGTTTTCTTTGGAATCTTTGGCAATTTTATTTTTGTAACTAGCTTTGGAGGATTTTATGGGGGATCTCAGCTTCTTACGGAGGCTGTTAAGGTAGTTTTTTGCATCCTGGGATTTTCCTCTTTTCTGCAACAGTTTCTTCCTTTTGTTGTAAAGTTTTTTTTATGGCAAGGGAGCACCAGATTGGCTTCCTTTTTTTGGAGGAGACAGTCTTGGTTCTGTTGGGGATGGCATGATTGTTGCAACCTACCTAAGAACTGTGATCAGGCCAGAGAAGGCCAGGACAGCGTACTGCCAACATATTCCATCGTACAAATGGGGGAGGATAGAAGAGGTAGAAAAGGTGGAATAACAAGCACAGAAATGCACGGTGGGTAAAAGAAGGGCATTTTTTGTTGGTAGGTGCCCTTTTTATTTATATATGGTGAGGAAAAACAGATGAGAAGTTAATAAGCAGAGGTTGTGGAGATGACAGAGGGAGTAAAAACGCAACAAGAAAAGAGCAACAAACAAATGCAGACATAGACGGACGGGGACATATAACACTGCATGCAAAAAAAAAATCATGGCAAAACCATTCTATTTCTATTTTTTTTCTTAGATTGTAGTTGAAAATTAAGTGTATGTATACTCATAGATTTTTTTCTTTTAATCGGGGAACAGAAATTAGGCATGTTAGGAGCATCATACTAACTTACTTATAATACATATCCATAAATTTAACAGAAGATGATAAAATTATGCACATTAGTCAAGTCATTTCATATGTTTTTGAGAGAGACTGGTAAATTAGTATTTCATATATAGGGGACCATTGTGACTGGAAAGGGGTATAGCTTGTCAATTTCTTTGAATACAAATGTAAATACTTAGGAAAACATTTGGCATACTTTGAACATTTTTAACTAATGTAAAGTTTCATGGTAGCTCATCAGGGTATTGTTCTGCTGCCCTGGCCAAGCCTTCACAGTTGCTAATCTTGAAAGCCTTCATTGTCTTACACACTCTGCAAAGCTCAGGCAGAGGTGTTCGGGTAAACAGTATTATCGGGCAGAGGAATGTTTTACCGTTTTAACTGTTTGCCTTTGGGAGAAAAAAAGAACAAGTTATGAAAACCCAGGCTCACTTATGAATGTAAGGAAATCTTTCAATATAGGGAAAGAGTCATCTCTGAGAACAAAAAAATTGATCTTTCCTTATAATTTTCAGCATTTCTGAAGCAATCCGCCTCTTTCCATTTCAAATTACAATGTCTATATGAGGAATTGCATGTTAACAGATTTTGCTTTGCACTACTGAATATCTCACAAATACAAAGTTAAACTACTTTGGAAATAGTGTTTGTGATTTACACTCATTCAGAAAATGCTGTTTTGTCTTTTTTTTGACATTGCAAATGTATACTGTGTATACTAATCAGAAAAGCATATCCTCATAAGATTAACAGGGCAAATGAGTTGTGAGACTGCTTGCACCTTCCCAATTACACTCTCAAGATGTACCATCCTCTTCTAGAAGAGTGAAGCAGGTCAGACCAGGGATTAATTTACAGATGCCACTGCAATTGTCAAGATTAGTGGTGAAGGATGCAGATGTCACTCTCCTGAATTTATGAGGTCAGCATATATTCTAGAGAGAGGGTAGAAGTTGAATAATAAATCTGTTCCAAAACTAATACCTCAGACTCTGGTGATTGGTAAAACAACAGTAAAACTTCAAAAAGAAAACCAGCACTCAGAAGTGGTAAAATACATTTTAGTACCCTGGTAATGGTGAAGATGGTTCATATTTCAATTCTCAGAGATCTGTGTTTGGGCGCTTATGGCTATGAGGTTAATAATCTGAGTAAATATTTAGCTGTACAGGAGTGCCTTTATTGGTGTAGCCAACTTGGACACCACTGCTGAATTCTGGTATTCTTTTTAAAATATTTTTGTTGTTTTTCAAAGCAAAAGAGCCTCTAGTACTGGTGCAGTGCAGTGAGAGATATTTCTATAAAAGATAGAAGGGGAAATAGACATATGTTATATTTGGTTACATTTCCACATTACGTTAATACAGAATAGAGTAATGTCCAGCTGATGCAGCAAGACGAAATAAAATGAAAGCTATATACATGAATGCTGTGCATTCACATGTAACATATTTCAAATGATAATTAGAGAAGAGAGCTAAGAAAAGTTAGTACATTAGGCAGGCAATGCAGAGCACATAAATGAGAAGGAATATAGATTATCTGAAGTGCTGAGTGCAAGTAGAATCATATAAGCCCCTCCCCACCTTCCGAGATGAGAACCTTTGATATTAGAGCTATATTAAAATAGTTTTACTCTTGAATTCAGCTGCTGTATTACTGCTTCTAATGTTGTTGTGTAATTTATTGCAGATGTTACTGCTATTAGATAAAAGGACATCTCCTTTGTAATGTAGATAATTGACCATATTCTGAACAGTGCCTGATGCCCTAGTTTAAGTAGAACTATCTAGATTGTTTAATGAAATCTTGGAAAGTGAGAGGATGCCTGAGAAATGGAGAAAAAGTGTTTTGGTACAGATTTTTAAGAATAAGGGTGATGTGCAGAGCTGCAGTAACTACAGAGGGATAAAATTGATCAGTCACAGCATGAAGTTATGGGAAACGGTGGAAGCTAGGTTAAGAAGGGAGATGATGATTAGTGATCAGCAGTATGGTTTCATGCCAGGAAAGAGCACTACAGATGCAATGTTTGCTTTGAGAGTGTTGTTGGAGAAATACAGAGAAGGTCAGAAGGAGTTGCATTGTGTCTTTGTGGACTTAGAGAAAGCATATGACAGGGTGCCTAGAGAGGAGTTGTGGTATTGTATGAGGAAGTCGGGAGTGGCAGAGAAGTATGTAAGAGTGGTACAGGATATGTACGAGGTTAGTGTGACATTGGTGAGGACTGCGGTGGGAGTGACAGATACGTTTAAGGTGGAGGTGGGATTACATCAAGGATCAGCTCTGAGCCCTTTCTTATTTGCAGTGGTGATGGACAGGTTGACAGCTGAGATCAGACAGGAGGCCCCGTGGACTATGATGTTTGCAGATGACATTGTGATATGTAGTGAGAGTAGGGACCAGGTTGAGGAGACCTTGGAGAGATGGAAATATGCATTGGAGAGGAGAGGAGTGAAGGTCAGCAGGGCTAAAACAGAATATATGTATGTAAATGAGAGGAAGGGTAGAGGAATGGTGAGGATGCAGGGAGTAGAGCTGGTAAAGGTGGATGAGTTTAAGTACTTGGGATCAACAGTTCAGAGTAATGGATGGTGAGTGTGGACAAGAGGTGAAGAAGAATGTACAGGCAGGGTGGAATGGGTGGAGAAGAGTGTCAGGAGTGATTTGTGACAGACAGGTACCAGTAAGAGTGAAAGGGAAGGTCTACAAGAGGGTAGTGAGACCAGCTATGTTATATGGGTTGGAGACGGTGGCATTGACAAAAAGGCAGGAGTCAGAGCTGGATGTGGCAGAGTTAAAGATGTTAAAATTTGCACTGGGTGTGACTAGGATGGACAGGATTAGGAATCAGTATATTAGAGGGTCAGCTCAGATTGGACAGTTTGAAGACAAAGCAAGAGAGGCGAGATTGCGTTGGTTTGGACATGTGCTGAGGAGGGATGCTGAGTATATTGGGAAAAGGATGCTAAGGATGGAGCTGTCAGGTAAGAGGAAAAGAGGAAGGCCTAAGATGAGGTTTATGGATGTGGTGAGAGAGAGGACATGCAGGCGGTTGGTGTGAAAGAGCATGATGCAGAGGACAAGAATGAAATGGAAACAGATGATCCGCTGTGGTGACCCCTAATGAGAACAGCCGAAAGAAGATGATGAACATGCATGCAGAATACTGACGTGGTCGAATAGGATTTTTGCAGACCCTCATGCTTCTCGCTTAATGCTGCGTGTGAACAATCATGTTTTTAGTACCAATAATGTTTTAAAAACATACAGGCCACCTGGCTTGTTAAAAGCAGTCTTGTATCCTGACCTTGTACATTTTAGTACAAGTACATTCTAACTCCCCAACATTCCTTGCAACTATCCATCCCATCCTGGGGTCATCCAACGTGATAGCGGACAAACTAAGCAGAGCCATTCTGTTGCTTCATGAGTGGTCCCTCAAAGAACAAGTGGCGGAGATGGTATTCCACAGATGAGGCCAGCCTTGCTGTGACCTTTTTGCATCCCCGATGAATGCCAAATGCAGAAGCTACTTTGCCCTGTACCCTCCACCGGGGGACAGCCCAAGGGATTTGCTCGTCCACAATTGGCCCTCGGGTCTCCTTTATGCCTTTCCACCAACCCCTCTTATCCCCAGATTCTTACAGAAAGCCAAAAGCTTGGGAAGGACTGTTATTCTGATAGCCCCGTTTTGGCCTCGGCAGATATGGTTCCCCTTCCTTCAGCAATACCAAGTGGAAGAACCTTGGGTTCTGGACCCAGTGCCAGACCTTCTGACTCATTTGTTGGGAGTTCTTCACCCCTCTCTTTTCTCCTTCAAACTGACAGCTTGGCTGCTCCACTTCCCAACCTAGCCAGGTTATATAAATTATCTTCTGCGGTACAACATATTCTAGTTTCTTCTCATAAATTCTCCACCAGGAAACTGTACAACAGCAAATGGAAGTGATTTGTTCATTGGGCTTCTCCGCATAATATTGATCCCTATGTCACTCCTATTCATAGTATTTTGGAATTCTTGACTTCGCTTTTTCACGATGGTGCGGCAGCTGCTGCTATTAGGGTTCAGTTGGCTGCTATATCCAACTTTCATGTGGAAAGCAAAGGTTCTAACATTATGTCCCACAGATTATGTAAAGCTTTTTTGAAAGGGACTCATCACCTTAAGCCACCCATCAGACATCCTGTTACTCCCTGGAATCTAAATTTGGTGCTGTTTCAACTTATGTGTCCCCCTTTGAGCCAGCGTCATCTTGTCTTCTGAAGTTTCTTTCTTGGAAGACAATTTTCCTGGTGGCTATTACCTCGGCGTGGAGTTTCCGAACTGCAAGCACTTTCTGTCAATCCTTCATATCTGGTCATTCACCCCGACAGCGTGTCTCTCAGGACAAGTCCTACTTTTCTTCCTAAGGTCTGCTCCCTGACTAATTTAAACCAATCTATTGAGCTTCCCACCTTTTTCAGACATCATTCCAATAAATTGGAATACAAATTACATAAACTTGATGTTCACAGATAATTGAGGTTTTATTTGGACAGAACAAAGGAATTTAGGAAATCGGATCAACTCTTTGTTTCCTGTGCAGATAATAAGAAGGGTCTTTCTGTATCCAAAGTTACATTGTCTAAATGGCTTTCTGATTGTATAAAATTTGTATATTCTTCAGCTAACCAACCTTTGGAACGTGAAGTGAAAGCTCATTCTACCAGGGCTGTTTCTACATCCCTGGCTCACGCAGCCCGTTTACCTTTGGACATCATTTGTGCAGCTGCTACTTCGTCCAAACCTCATACATTTATCACTCATTACAAAGAGAACAGGGCCTCCAGGGACAGGGCTTCCTTTTGTTCCACCATTCTCAGGAATGTACTCCTGTGAGCCGCCCAGGATTATGGTGCTTGGGACGCTACCCACGTGTAAGAACAAAAGGCGAGATTAAACATCTTCACATAAAGAAGTTATGTTCTTACCATAACGTTCCATGTGAGTTGTTCATCTTGCCTTTGTTCTTACACTCCCTCTCACCTTCTCCCTCCGGGTTCTGGAAGAACGGGTATGACTGGTAGTCTGGTTGGTCTGACTAGTGTCCTTCCTTCCACCCAGGATATCTCTTAGCTAATTGTAGATAGCTATATACATATGTACATATTGTATTTTTTGTTGCCAGGTTCAACAAACTAGATCTGGGGTTGGTAGGAGAGCATCATGGGATAGGGACTGTGCCTCGAGCTCCTCAAAGATCTTGAGCTTGGAAAGCGGCCGACTCGGAGCTGATGGAGCGATCGGCTCCGTACCCACGTGTAAGAACAAAGGTGAAATGAACAACTCACATGGAACGTTATGGTAAGAACATAACTTCTTTTTATCATGGACCGCCTTATCTGATTTTCCACAAAGACAGGGTTTTCTTGAGAACTAATCCTTCATTTATATCTAAACTTACTTTGAGCTAAGCTGTCCATCTCTCTGCCTTCTTTCCAAAAACTAAGAATGGGGGAGAAAGGGTACTCCGTACCTTAGATGTCCACATATCAATTTGGTACTATCTTAACAGAACAAAATATTTTAGGATTAGTTCATGTCTTCTGAATGTAAGAAGAAAGGGCTGCCTGTGTCAAAGCAGACTATCTTGTGCTGCTGCCTTTGTTATGACCAACACAACAAGACAATTCCAGGCAGAGTCAAGGCCGTCTTGGTTGCTTCTGTGGCTTACTGGAAAGAGTTGGATTCTAGAAGTGTTCTAAAAACAGCAACTTTTACAAAGCACCATAAACTAGATTCCTTCTCCAGGTATAGGACAGGCTTTGCTAGAAGCATATAACAGGTGGATCCTGGGACCCAGTCCTTCCTTCCGTCAGTCAGTCTAAGCTGTAGTAATTTACCAGTATAGCCAAGGTAGTTGCTATGTTAATGTACCAGTATAGCTCAGGTTGTTGCTTTGGTAATTTACTTCACCACAAACTGGAAACAGAACAGCTCACCACCACACAAGGGAAGAAGCCACTGATTACCTTTATATTTTATTAAAATTATAGTCCAGTCCAGTAGTAGATCCACAATGTAATCCCACAAAACAGGTAAAATAAGCACACACTAGATCCAATAAAATCTAGTTAGCAGCGAATACAAAGCATAAAATGCAGACTCCTCTAGCACCTTGGCTCTTCAGCCTTTACAGGGTATATCCCTACTTCACATATTCTATCTTTAAATAGCATGATTACAAACAATAAACCAATCACAGACTTAAAGAAAACATTTCCATTGACAATCTTGATTCATTCCATACGGAATTAGTGTTAAACTTCAGAATTAAAGTTAGATTCTAAATTCCAAAGTTATCTTTTAATATCAGAGCCATACATTTGTTGTACTTGCCCCAGAATTGTAGCTTGCATGCCTTGTATATTTCCACTGTGACATTCTTTAAAATGTAATGCAACAGGACTTTTTTCTTTGCCCTTCTTAACATCCCTAACATGTTCCTTCAACCTTTGTTTGAAACTTTTTACTTTCCCCTATGTATAACTTACCACAGGGTCATTTCAAACCATAGACTATTCCAGTACTGTCACAGGAAAATCTCCCTTTGCATGTAAAATACTTTTCATTAATTTTATCAAAACTTTTTACTACATACTGGCAACAACTGCACTTTCCACAAGGGAAAGTACCTGTTGCACCTACCTCCAAACTCCTATGACTTACAGGCAGCTGAAACTTGCCATGCACCAAGAAATCTCTTGTACTACCTACCTCTTGTATCTCTTGTTCTACCTTTCGAATAAGAAAACATGGGATACTCATTTGCTCTTATATTAAGGAATTTATTTTTCTCTAAAATACCCCAATGATATTTTACCAAATGTATTAAAACTTTTGTAAACACTGTATATTTGGTCACATAACATAATTTTTGTTTATCCTGTTAATGCATTCTGCCTTGCATGGTGCACCTGCTTTTAGTATTATTTTGTTGTACTACCCTCCTTTTATTTTCTTCCACCACTGTTTCCTTGTAACCTCTAGTTACAAACATGTGTGCTGTTTTTTTTCTATGTCCTTCTCACATTCTTTTTATCACTACATATTCTTTTTATTCTAAGAAATTCCCCATAGGGGATAGATTTAATAGTGTGTGTGTGACTGGGGGGGGGGGGGGGCACAGCTTTCCCCATGTAGTATATGACCACTCCTTTCAAATTTTTCTATGTAAACTTGTATGTAGTCTACCATTGTTAATACCTTGCAAAGTTATATCAAGAAAGTTTACTTTAACACCTGTCTATATTCCATCAAACTTGATATAGGGATTTATCTGAATTTTTTGCCCAAATGTATTCACTTCTTCCCACCCCCTCCCTTCACAAATAGATATTAAATCATCTATAATAACCTATGACATGTTTCCTAAAAAAAATCATTACTATATACATATTTGTTTTCAAATATGCCCATGAAAAGATTTGCATACATGGGGGTGAAACCTGTCCCATGGCTGTTCCACGAAGCTGCCTATAAAGTTCTCCATTGAACTCAAAGATGTTATTTAAACAAAAATGTATTAGTTCAATAATAAAATGTGTTTTAGGCAAGTCCTTATAAAAAATAATATTGCTTCTAAGCCATGTACATGTTCAGTATTTGTATATAAACTGGTAACATCCATAACAATGAAAAAATTTCCTTCTTCCACTTTACATTTCTGATTTTACTTAAAAAATCAAAGGAATCTTTGATATAAGACTTTAGCTTCTCTGCTTCTTCTTTCAAGTAGGAATGTAAAAAACAGAGCTAAGTTATGTGTAAAATAATTGCATGCAGAGACCGAGACATCCTGGTGGGTCCACTAAACTTTTGTGTATTTTAGGGACACAAAAGAAATATGCCATAGTGTTATCTTTAACTAAAATTTTTTTATATACATCCTCTTGTGAGATGTGAGAAATATTTTATTCTTAACCCTTTCATTAGCAGTTCTTTGTATTTAATTACTGCTTTTGATAACATCCCAGCTCCACCAAGGCATAAACTTTAAATTCTTTAAATGAGCATAACACACATTCAGATACTGATTATAATGAAGCACCACTAATATATCTGCTTTATCTGATGGTTTAAACACCAATTCCCTATTTTCACTTAACTTTAATAGACTTTTCCATTCTTCTCTACTTAAATTATATTTAAATTCTTTCTTATTTTTATTCACTTTGTCAAGCTCTTTATCTATTGAAAAGTGGAAAGCAGAAGAAAATTGCTGTAGATTTTCATCCCTACACACAGGAATAAACTCGCTTTTCTATGTTGTAAAAGAAAAACTTCAAAGACCAATGCACGTTAGGTTCAAGTAAGGCACCCTTTATTACTTGCAGCAAGGATGTAGGTACAAGGTTTGTCTAGTTCTTCTGATGATCAGTATGTTATTCTTATACAGTTCTCTCCATGCTACAAAGAAAATGTTACTATTCTATTGCTGATGTAGTTGGATTCAGATTTCTGTATGTTTCACTGAAAATGTTGCTAGACTTATTGCTGACTAGGTTAGATTATTTGCTAGCTTTGCAAAAAACATTTTGAGAAAAACAACCTGGCCTTGGGCTTATTTTAGCCCATTATATCTTTTCAATTCTTCAATTGTACAGTTCTAATAAATGTTACATTTTGTCTAGATTCAAGGTACATTTCTAGCTTTGGTACAAGTAACGCTGACTATGGTTTATACTTTCAAGCATCTATTGTTCTCTTTATCAGAGCTTCTAGCAGCTGCATATCTTTTCATGGCATAAGCAGAAATAAAATGTTTCTTTGTTAGGTCTCATGACATTAGCAGAAATGAAATGCTTCTTATTTTCATGACATTAGCAGAAATGAAATGTCTCAAGTTTCTAACAGCTGTGCAGATTCATGCATTGTGAACAGAATAAATGTATTAACCCTTTTAAACTTCAAATGCACTAAGCATGCATATTACTATTTTTCTAACATTTCCCTCCTTTTAATACTTTTATTCTACTTTCAAGATAAGCATAAACAGTTTTTTTCTTCCCCTAACCTCTTCCCGCTCAGGATTTGCAGTTGAGAGTCATTCAGTTTAAGCTTATGAAAGCATTTTCAGTTTTTTAGCAATTCAAATTCAACATCTTGGTACAAGGTTTCTGCAACTGAAATGTCTACAACATTTTTAATCTGTCTTTTCATGCAGGGGATGCAACAGCACACACATACCACCAGTAGGATCATTCCTACACAGATGGCAATCAGAATGTTTATCAGGATGCCGCCCCAACCCCCAAACAATTTCTGGAAAAAGTCTGTCAATGGATTTGGTCCTGGTTTGGTCATAGCTGACACCTGCTGAATCACCTCGAGATGGTTGTCTATCTCGTGTTTGTGGTCAGGAATATACGAACAGCACTCTTCCTGGATTAAAGCGCACATACCTCCTCTCGCTGCTAGGGTGAAGTCAAGAGCCATGCGATTTTGAAGAACTACTGTTCTCATGGCATTGTTTCATCAGTCACCAATTCTAGGGCGGAAAAGGTTGCATTACTCATTACTTCGAGAAGTTTAGACAATTCTCTCAGTTCCCAGATTGATTTTGTTGCTCCATATGCTGGCATGACACCTGCCCATGATATAACAGTATCACTCAAGTCCATGTGTGTCAGTCCATCGCCCACAGCATGATGTTTTTTCCAGCGCGCATCAATTTGCCACACTGGATTTACAGGTTTCTTGAACATTCCAAATTTTCCCTTGAAGTAAAACTGCTGTGTGTCGTATGGCCGGAACCAGGTAGCCCAAAAAACAACTGCCGGACCAATTCTCAGGTAGCCATTTATATGCTTTTCTACCACATATAAAGTAACAGTCTTCTACTTTAGTAGTAACTTTACTATAAACATACACTTGTCCTGCGTGAAACATTTTTCTGTCAATTATAGACAGTTGTTTGTAAAGATCAGAATCATGTTTTACTTCCTCAGTTGTTTTGTGCATCAATTCAAAAAATGAATCACAGTTTGTATTTCAACAAGATCCGGTATTATCAGATTTAGTGTAGCATCTATAAGGAACAGTCACATTGCAATTGCTCCAACCCAAAACGTAGTTCAGAAACCAAACCAAGTAAAAAGACGTGTCCAGACAGCCAAACAGAAGCAACCTGCTGAAGGAAGTTGATTAAAATCTTCTTTATTCCAGAAAAAACAGACCACAACGTGAAGCACAAGCACTTTCGCTCGGACTCTTCCGAGCTTTTTCAAGTGAAACAGTCAAGTGCTTGTAATAAGTGCTTAAATACACTTGTAAAGTAATTAATCAATTAAATTTTGTTCACATTTTAAAAAGGCAGTGCTTACTTAAAAAACTTAATAAATTTGATTCTAAATAAGTTAATGCAATTCTAAATTAATGTGAATATTCATGTAGAATTAGAATTACTAATTTTTGTGTAATACGTTCTACATTACTAGAATTAGAAACTAGTTTTCATTAATTTCATAACTTCATATGTACAACAAACCTATGAACCTATAATAAACCTATGAACCTATAATAATAGGCATAGTTTTATTCAAACTAAAGGGGTGGTGAAAGCCACATAACTATGGGCTAGGCTTATAAATGCCCTTGGGCAGATAGCCTAGTATGAACCTATGAACCTATGTTTGAAATATAAAATCATCTGATGTCAACATTGTAAGCAATCTTGCAAGAAACAATGATAATGATTAAAAAGTTTAAAACATTAAAAAAGTACAAGAAATATATCATACTAAAAGTGGGAAGGTATTAAATATTGTCTTATCTGGCTGTAGTTAAAGTCCAGGAACATATTTAACAGAATAAGGGACCTGTGCTAGTTCAAAAAGGCTGGTTAAATCTCAAGCTGGCTAAAGTCAAAGTCTGGCCCTTCTTAGTCTTAAAACAGAACTACACCACCCCCGTATCACAGGAAAACGAGCCATATGACTGAATATTCATTCTTCTTGATTTAAGATAAATGTGTGAATCATTCAGGACCAACCAACATTGCCTGCAAGCTCCACATTTATAAGTACCTTTACGAGATTGCTGTCTATTCTCTTGTGACTGTGGTCTCCTCTCAAACATGCCTTTGAGGTTCAAACCCCTCTTCTTAACAAATTACGGTTTGAAAGGGATCATGGCCTTAAAATCATCATGAGTTGTCAGAATAGACCAATATTTTGAGATCACATGTTCTATTTCAGTAGAATTGTTAGAAAAGGTGTATACAAAACTGTTGTTTGGTTGCTCACCTTTAACTGGTGAACATGAAACCATGCTGGTGGAGCAATCACCTAGTAATGGTGCATAAGAGAAATCTCTTTGCTTACATACTTCCAGTGTTAATGCTGTTAGCAGGTCCTGAGGGTATCCGCGCTTAAGAAACGGGGCTGATTCCCTTTCTTCGTCTAATCAGCAAGGTTTTGCTTCTCAGAAGGACAAGGTCCCATCTTCATGTATGGGCATGCAGAATGGGTTACAAACTGTTTCTAATGCTGGTAGCACTTCGGATGAGCCTAACGCTCGCCCCAACGCTCAAAAGGAATACTCTGCACGAAAGAAAACCTCTAAGGACAAACACAAGGATTTTAGTTTTTCCAATTGGGCGAACCAGCAATTTACTTTCAACAAAGGTACTTTTTTACAAAACAATGCCATTACAGTAGAATCGGATTTTGATAAGCTTTACTCATTAAAAAGTAACCAATTAGAGATTGATTACCTTAAAGAATGTGTCAAAGTAAAACGCATCCCTAAAGGGTTTCGTTTTTACAAATTTCTGAATAATGTCAAATCCGGAACTGTTTATTACAACAAATTATGTAAGATTTTTGACAGGGCCGGAATTGAAATGTTACAACTAATGATTAGTGAATATGAAGCTAAAGCTAAGATTTTAACAGATGAATTGAATGTGTTGAATGAAGTTGTTACTGCAGACAATGTGTTTTCTATGGTTAAACATGATTATTGTCACTAGTACAGTCAACAGGATGGTTATGCAATACTTCTTTGGAAACGGTTGTTCTGCATTTCTGCTTTCCCAGACTCTTCCAAATAGGTGTATTTGGATCTTACTGGATTCCGTCATTTTTACTTTGGACACGTGCTCTCACTCTCTGCCCTAATAGGACCTTCAGCACCGATGGTTTCTTCACTGGGGTTGAGACGGATCGATCCTATTGATCTGACCCCCCCTTTGTAGCCAGACTTTGTGCTGAGGGCCTCGATGGAGAGGTAAGATTTTTGTCCAACTCAAAGTTCTTAACCAGTTTGCAGTGGCAGTTGTATCCACGAAGCTCGTTCTTCTATCTTGACTGCAGTGGGTGTGGAAAGAAGCACCTGGTAGGGACCTTCCCACCTTGGCGAAGTCCAGTTCTTCCGCTTAATTATTTTGATCCAAACCCAATCTCCTGGTATCACTGCCACTTCCGATGTTTCGGTTTGTCTTCTGTCTGAAACAGAATTCAACTCCAACAGATGTTTAGAACTCAACAACTTTTTCATATATTCAGCTAGTGTAAAATCAGCTTCCTGGTCTGATGACATGAGAGTTTTCCACTGGGGTGTATAAGAATCCCTTCCAAATAGTTTTTCAAAAGGAGTCAATCCTTTTGCTGTAGGGACAGTTCTCATGCTCAGCAGTGCCAGGGGTAAACAGTACAACCAAGATTTTCCTGTCTCTGCTATTAATTTTCTCAATTTGTTTTTTAGTATAACATTATGCCTTTCAACTAGACCTGCAGATTGTGGATGGTATGTACAATGATTTTTCAAAGAAATACCAAAATGCTTACTCAGCTGCTGTATAGTTTGATTTACAAAGTGTGTACCATTGTCACTGTAGATTCTTTCCGGAATACCGAATCTAGGAATGATTTCTTTGACAAGTACTTTTGCTACCGTGGCTGCATCTGGATTTTTGGTTGGAAAAGCTTCCACACATCTGGAAAACATATCTACAATGACAAGACAATACTTTTTATTTTCACATTTGTTCAATTCTATGAAATCCATACAAATAGTGTGAAACGGATATGGTGGTGTGGGGTAACTCCCTTGCTTGGGCTTTATTGCCCCTTGTGCATGATGTTTGTTACAAATCTGACACATCAAACAAAATTAGTTTGTAAAGCCATACGCTGTGAACACCTGGTTCACCAGCTGTACCATCCCCCCTGTTGAGACATGGCACTGCCCATGGCTCAACAATGCTGCATAGCAAAACAAATTAGAGGGTAGCATCGGTTTTCCCCCTCTAGAGATGTACAGCCCCTTTTCGAGGATTGCTCCTCGTTTTATCCATCGCTGTTTTTCAGCTTGCGTAGTGAATGTCTGCATTGTTTTTAACATGTGTAAATCTAAAGTTTCAGAGGGTTGTAATTCCTTGTTTAAAAGAAATACTTCTGTGGCTGCTTGTTTTGCAGCTATATCAGCTCTCGCATTACCTTTTGAAATTCTATCTTGTTGCATGGTGTGAGCTGTGCATTTACATATGGCTACTTTCTGAAGTAACTGAATAGATTCTAAAAGATCTAAAATAAACTGCGCATGATTTATAGGTTTGCCAGTAGATGTTATCGTTCCCCAGTTTTTCCACTGTTGCTCAAAAACATGTACAGTAGAAAAAGTGTACTGGCTATCAGTAAATATTTTTACACATTTATCCATTGCTAAGGTACATGCCCGTGTCAGGGCAATCAATTCTGCTGCCTGTGCAGGTAAGTTGTGTGGTAAAGGTTTTGCTTCTATAATCCCAGTATCGGAGACAACTGCATATCCTACTAGGTTCTGTCCTGCAGGACCCCTTTTGCACGAATCATCTACGTAGTATGTCACCTCGGCATCATCCAAGGGGACATCTGTGAGATCTTTTCTAGGTAGTGTCTTTTGCTCAATTACCTGCAAGCAGCTGTGCGGTGTGCCATCTGTAGGGGTCGGGAGCAGAGTAGAAGGGTTTAAAGTCGTGCATCGTTCAATTGTCATATGAGGTTGGCTCAACAATATAGTCATATAGGAAAGATGCCAAGCAGGGGAAAGATATGCCACCTTTTCTTGTAGTAAAATAATCGCGACTGCATGAGGTACTCTTAAAGTGAGAGGGTGGAATAAGACTACTGAGGCTGAAGCCTGTACTACCATTGCAGCTGCAACTACTGCTTGTACACAGTGGGGTAAGGATCGTGCCACTGGGTCTAGTTGTGATGAGTAGTAAGCAATGGGGTGTTGCTTATCCCCATGCTGTTGTGTTTACACTGACGTCATGTATCCCTGCTTACAATCTACATTTTGGAAAAAACGTTTATGGTAGTTTGGCAATCCCAGAACTAATGAGGACGCTATTAACTGCTTTAGTTTACAGAAGGCAGGTTCTGCCTCTGGTGTCCATTGCAACAAATCCTGTGCTGCCATAGGCTTTTTATATATAAGGTCAGTCAGAGGCGCAGATTCCAAGGCATAGTTTGGAATCCAGCTCCGGCAAAAAATAGTTGTACCCAGGAAGGACATCATTTCCTTCTTGGTAGTGGGTTTTGGTGCTTGTAAAATATCTATTTTTCTGTCCTCATCTAATGTTCTGCCTTCCCTGGATATTACATATCCTAGGTATTTTACTTTTTTTTTCCAAAGCTGCAGTTTATTTTTATTTACCTTATGTCCCTCAGCGGCTAAAAATCGTAGAAGTGCTATGGTGTCTTCTTTACAATCCTGCTTGGGTGGGGGCTGCCAGCAAGATGTCATCAACATAGAGTAAAATCTGACTGCCTTTTGGTGGGGTGAGCCCTGCCAAGTTGCTTGCCATTTCTTGTGAGAATATTGTTGGACTTTCACAATATCCCTGTGGTAGTCACATATATGTATACCTTTTCCCCTGAAATGTAAATGCAAACCAATACTGGCTGTCAGGGTGTATCGGTATCGAAAAGAAAGCATTGCTGATGTCTACCACAGAAAAATACTTCTGTTGAGGTTTCAAATCATTCAACAGGGTGTGTGGGTCTGGCACCGTGGCTGCCCTTGATATTACTGCATCATTTACAGCCTGTAAGTCCTGGACCATACGCCATTCTCCGTTGGCCTTTTTAACTGGAAATAAGGGTGTGTTACATGGTGAATCAGGAGATTCTACTAGTTTCCCTCCTTTAAGTAAGGCTGCTATAATAGGCTTTATCCCTGCCTCTGCATCTTTTCTTAAGGGATACTGTCTTTTTTGTGGTCTGAATGCTGACTTTGACGTGATAATAACTGGTCCTGCTGTACGAATGAGTCCTACATCTGATTTCCCTTTTGACCAGAGAGTCTCTGGTATGTCTTGTAAGGCATTCTCTTCCTCCTTTAGTAGGAGTGTCAATCAGCTGTCGTCGCTAGACTGCAAGTGCACAGCTGGGTTGGTCTGAGTTATCCATTTCAACTTTTGTGCTTGTATTCCTTGTTCTGACAGTTCTAGTTCTGTCTGTTTCTCCCATCTTGTGACTTTTTCTCCTAGCTCTGCCCATTTTATGTTTCTGTTTTTGGTTAAGCTAACATGTGGTAATTGATTAGATTTATAAAGCGCAAAGAACTCCTGGGGCAATGAACAGCTGGCTACACTGTTCCTTTCTGTGTCCCAGTACAGATTACGCAATATCAATCTGTTTGCATGATTCTTAAATAATTCCTGCTCATATTCCTTATCAGGTCCTGGTGTGTTGCAGTAATACAGGGTGCAGTGCAACAGATCTTGCTTATCAATGTCAAGGGAGGGGAACTTGCTGATGGCTAGGTTCATTAACTCTTTGGTCACAGTCCCTGGACCAGTCGAAACCAAGTCCTTGCTGTACCAGTAAAACATTTCACCCTCCGATTGCACTACAAAGGTGTCACTTTGTCATTGTGCTTCCATACCCTGCATGGTTGGGACTACTGCTATACCAAATAGCTGCATGAGGTCTCTGCTCAAGAGGTTTACTGGGCATTTTGCAGAAACTACACTTTTGCTTCTTTGTGTCAATCCTGAAACTGGATCAGTTATTGTACTATAATTATTATGGGAGAGATGCTCCCGATACAGCTGTCCATTAGCTGCTTTGACCAGTATATAATCAGGTGACTTTGTGTTCTCTGGTAGTTTGGAGGGGTGTATCAGGGTTCGTGATGCCCCTGAGTCGCACAAAAATTTGACTTCCCTCCTTTCTACCAAAAGTGTTACTTCTGGTTTCGTGTCTGCCAAATAGAGCTCTAAGCTCAATAAAGCTAGGTCTAATATCTCATTTTGTTCACTGTCACTAACTTCCTGCACTTCCTCTATCACATTCTCATTTGTCATTTCTTCACTAGCCCCTTCTATTGATTCCTGACTACCATATAGTCAGTCCTCACCTTCCTTGTCTTCTGTTGTTGCCTTCTTGATTTTCCTGTAATCCCTTGCCAAATGTCCTTTTTTACCACGTTTGAAACATTCTCCCCTTTTTTTCCATCCTTCAAAGTCCTCTGATCGTTGATCAGATTGTTTGTTTCCCTGTGCATTTTTCTTGCCTTTTTCCCCAGACTGTACTACATAAACTTCTGCTCCATCTTCTACAGAAAATACTTGAGCTTTCTTTTTCTTTTTGCTATTAAAATGCCTTTCGGCATGCCTAGCATATTCAAGTAATGATTGTAACCTGCTTGTATGATGGTCTACCATGTGTTTTGTAATAAAACTACTTATAGGCATGCTACTGCCTTTTAAAAATGCATTCTTTAACTGCTGTTCATATGGGGAATCTTGTGTTTGATCTTCAGGAGCCTGCATTCCACAGTGGTTATTAAAACATTCTAACAATCTGGAATAATATCGGTCAATAGTTTCACCTTCTTGTTGGATGCATTGATTAATGCAAGTCCAGTCTGCCCTAGGTTTCCATTTTTCAGAGATGCGGTCTGTAAGACCTTTCACTCTGGTGTCTAATTCTGCGCTGCTATGTGGGAGGGGCCTCTGCGCAGCGTCACGGGGATTCCAGTTCCCACTAATCATGTACCAATCTGGCCCTACAATTTGTCTAACTACTTCTTCTATTTCTTCTCCGTTTAGGTTATAACTCAACCTCATTCCTTGTAAATCTTCTGAGAATTTTCTAAAATTAACTTTTGGATGGGGAATTCCCTCAGTGGCTTTCTGGATATCTTCCAGAGTCCAAGATCTATACACTAAGATAGTTGGGTCCTGATTGTCTTGACCTGCCTGAGGATTGGGTACTTCTATAAGCGGGCATATAAGCGGGCATATTTCTTCTTCTTCACTTATAGATTGTGAATTCTTTACTATTTTCCATAACTTGATACCTTCTTCTGGATCACCTGTATTTGTTCGGGACCTGGTCCCGATGGGATCTCTAATTTTAGTCAGTTTTAATTTCATAATATCTCTATCCGTAGGATATAGTGGGGGTGGTCTAACTTGTTCACGCTTCATATTCTGGTAAGGGAGGCGGAGGTGCTGATGCTATTACTAAGTTATTGTCCTTATCTAAAAACATTGCTTTAGAATCTTTGCTTTTCTGTTCCCTATGGTTTATTTCCTCCAGCCACCTGTGTGCCTGAGGAATTCCTAGTCGGCGTTGCTTTTTAACTCGACCCTTGGAATCGTTTTTGAGCTGTTTGATAAGTTTGATAAGCGAGGATTTCTCTAATTTTCCGTCAAATTCATATTTATTAACCCATTTTGAATAATATCTAACATTGTTGGCGCGCTGCAACTGCATGTGTTTTGCATCTTCTGTTAACGGCGGGTTTTGGGTTTTTTTTCTGCATTTATTACCCGTTTTGTTTTACCCTTTGATCGTTACGTAACTTCTCTTAATTTTTAACGTGGTACCACGGATTTTGTTATAGTCTCTTCAGAATGACTGCCTACTTATTCTGCTTCTCCTGATCTATGACAAGACAGTAATCTTTTTTGTCCCTGACTTGCAAGAAAAATAGTCTGACAAAAACAATAAACATCTAGTCCCTGATCTAAAATAGAAAACAGAAAAAAGTAGATTCGCCTTACCTGAGCCTATGTGATTGATCACCTATTAGTGGAGACCCGTCCTTCAGTCACAGATCAGAAAGTGGCTGGCCTCTTTTGAACAACAATTCAGTCGGAGGGCTTTCCATGTAAGAAGAACCGATTTGGTTTCTTCCCCGTACGTTTTCAACAACCTGGCCTTCTGATCCGAGGTGAAGAGAGGGCTCCGGCTCGAAGGACCAATCTGTAAAAGAAAAACTTCAAAGACCAATGCACGTTAGGTTCAATTAAGGCACCCTTTATTACTTGCAGCAAGGAGACAAAGCATGTAGGTACAAGGTTTGTCTAGTTCTTCTGATGATCAGTATGTTATTCTCATACAGTTCTCTCCATGCTACACAGAAAATGTTACTATTCTATTGCTGACGTAGTTGGATTCAGCTTTCTGTATGTTTCACAGAAAATGTTGCTAGACTATTTGCTGACTAGGTTAGATTATTTGCTAGCTTTGCAAAAACATTTTGAGAAAAACAACCTGGCCTTGGGCTTATTTTAGCCCATTATATCTTTTCAATTCTTCAATTGTACAGTGTCTAATGCATGTTACATTTTGTCTAGATTCAAGGTACATTTCTAGCTTTGGTACAAGTAACACTGACTATGGTTTATACTTTCAAGCATCTATTGTTCTCTTTATCAGAGCTTCTAGCAGCTGCATATTTTGTCATGGCATAAGCAGAAATAAAATACTTCTTTGTTAGGTCTCATGACATTAGCAGAAATGAAATGCTTCTTATTATTTTCATGACATTAGCAGAAATGAAATGTCTCTTGTTACGTTTCTAATAGCTGTGCAGATTCATGCAGTGTGAACAGAATAAATGTATTAACCCTTTTAAACTTCAAATGCACTAAGCATGCATATTACTATTTTTCTAACAAATGTCACATTTTCAGTGTTTAACTTACAGTAAGCATCAGTTTCTAAATCGGAAACACATGAATGAAAACTCATTTCACTTAGATCATCTTCACTGTCTACATTGTTTTCATAAATTACATTTGCATTTTGTGCAAAAAAAGGATTTTAAGCGCAATTTTATAATAAATTTAAACACTTCAATTTTCAGTTCATACACTCTAGGAAAAATTGTGGGAATAAACTTTAAACCTCTGTTTAACAGTGCTACATCAGTATCTGATAAAATATATCCAGATATATTTACTACATAATCATTATTTACAACATTTAACTTAGTACCACTTGGCTTTTTTATATCTCCGGTAGTTGGGGTTATATTTATATAATAGCTAAGGTTGTTGCTTTGGTAATTTACCAGTATATCTAAGGTTGTTGCTGTGGTAATTTACCAGTATAGCTAAGGGTGTTGCAGCAGTTAGGATAATGATGAGCATAGTATGGTTGGTTAAGTAAACTTACCTTACATTATTAGATGCTCATACGATCACTGCTGCAACTGCTCCTTCTCTCCACCTCCCCCTTATTTTTGTATTTTTTTTTTTTTTTTTTTTTTATTGCGATGGTTATGACCTTTGCGTTTATTGTCTTAGCATTTCAGGGCCTTAGCTTCCCTGGCTCTGTTGGCACGAAAGCTCAGAAGAGCTTGGCATGCAAATTACTTTTTTAAGCTCAAGCTGAATACCATTTTGGGGAAAAGAAAGTGCCCATAAGATTTGGAAGCTGTCTGTCATATCTTTAGTAGGACTTAACCCAAATAGCTAAGGGTACTGCAGCAGTGATCATTTGAACATCTGCTGTTATGGTAGCTTTATTTACTTACAGAACTGTTATTTCTCAGAATCAAAGATAGGAGAAGGTTGAGGAGTATCAATGACAACAGGCCCTGGATTGTGGTGAGTGTGAATGGCACCTAAAGAAAAGCTGGTTTGCTGTGTTATGACCTAGTGCTGAGCAAAGGCACCATTTGATTTTTTTTATTTGAGTTACTTTCGTTAACTAAATGTAAAACTGATAAACTTGCAGGATATTATCCCTTAATAAGAGATCTTACAGTAAGTATGGGGATTTTACAAATGGAAGGAATGTGATGTAACACAATTACGAGAGAAATAAAATCTTCCAAAGAAATACGTAAATATTATGAACTCACTCCGATACATTGTAAACACCAAATTTCCACCTGATAATTTTGATAAGACGCTAATTTATCCCAGTAAATTCTAAAAAATTTAGCAACCAAGGGGAAAACAATTTCCCGAGTCTACAAACTTATAATTGATATAAAACATCAGAATTGTACTTTATTTTCCTCATAGTGGCAAAAGAAAAACCCACAAATTACTGAACAAGATATAAAAGATGCCATTGAAAACGCGCTCCAATTCAGTCCATTCAAAAAGTTGCTTTACACACAATGTATAATTAACAATAATGCATATTTTACCCGTCAAAAAAATTAGTAAATTTTATAACAAATACCCACCTGAATGTCCTCACTGCACTAAGCAACCAGTAGACACTCTCCATGTTATGTGGGAATGTAGTAAAGTTCATAACCTATGGTGTTAATTAAGGGCAAGACCAGAGAAAATGGACTGCCAAAAAATTACTTTATCCTGGGAAATGGCTATACTGCACATTAATATAAATAATCTTCCAATAGTCTTAAAGCATGTCCTCATCACCATATGTGCTCTTGTCAAATTCTATATTACAAATAATTGGACCCTTGCAACCCCACTCTCATGGGAAGGTTTTAGCACTTTAGCAATCAAGTACATCTCCTCCCACAAGCTACTATATGTTACTACTACTACTTCTTTCGGCTTTTCCCGGTTAGGGGTCGCCACAGTAGATCACCTGTCCGCTCATGATTGGCAGTGGAGTTTTACGGAGTTGAGTTGCCAGCCCGGCACCCAACCTTCCACAGAAGGCACACACACGCACTCATGCCTAGGGACAATTTAGAGTGTCCAGTCCACCTACAGCATGTCTTTGGGATGTGGGAGGAAACCGGAGCACCCGGAGGTAACCCACGCAACCACAGGGAGGACATGCAGACTTCACACAGAAGGCACCTCAGCCAAGAATCAAACCGGAGAACCTCTTACTGTGAGGCGACAACGCTAACCGCTGCACCACCGTGGCTGCCCAAGCTACTATATGTTACTAAGAAACGTAAATACTACCAAGAGTATTGGGAATATTTATTAGATTTCATTCTCAAGAAGTAAAATTATTAATTTTAGATGTGAAATATTCAGTATATGTAAGAAAGTAAATAAGGATATATTTAGAACCTTATTGTCAATGTCATTTGATAAATCTTTATTTGATAAACTGTTCACAAATAGATGTACCCTATGTAAAGGTTTTAGTTTATCTTTTCCTCATATGTGTAATATCCTCCTAAATAGCTAATGGTTGCTGTTGTTTCTTATCACTGCAGAATAAATGGTTAGTACAAAAAAAAAAATGGATTCTTGAAGTGACGACTTTGTATATATTGTGTATAGGTTGTTATGGTTTGTTGTGTTTTTTGTTGTCAAATGTCTCATATGTTGTAACCTTAAAAACTGCAATAAAGACATTTTTGGAAAAAAAAAACTAGTCAACTTGTGTGTGCCAGATCAAAAGCAAGCAAGAAGGCTAAGTAACATTCTGTGCATGTAATTACTGGGATTCATGCACTTTGCATTTTTAGTCCAGTGCCTTAATGTCTGCCAGTTAGCACAGCAGTTTAAGGCTGTGAACTGTTAAGAGTCTGCTTCCTGTAGTCTAGGGTTTGATTCTTAAGCCTACATTTGCCTACTGTGCAGGTGAGCAAGTAATTTAACCAGACAGCTCCCAGTTTCTTGCATCCAGTAGAACTACCTAGTTAATAAATAGGGCCTAGTTAATAAAAAGAAACTATAAATAAAAAAACTACACTTTTTGACTGCCTTGTTTCATTGTGTACTGTGTGTTGAGAAACCCTGACTTTAGTGAGAAGATAAAGACGACTGTTACTTAGTGGAATCATATTAAGGTACTCAGGTGGTCCATGTCTTTCTGAAATAAAGCAAGAGAAATAAGAGCTTGAAAACTTTCTGTCAGAATCTGCTAAGAGCCAAGAAATTTTTAACTATTTTACAGGCTGATTTCTCAACACCTTGGTAATGTTATTTTACATCGTAAGTGTACAAATCTTTATTCAAGTGATTGATTTGGCACATGAGGCCACAAAATTTAGAATAAGCACAGAAGCTAATGTTTTCTGAGTAGAGGCTATCAAGTGATTTAATGTATCAGATAGAATAAACAGCATCAAACGCTGAGAGGAACAATTGAGCATATTTTAATATATGATGCTTTAGTGCTCTTTGCAGTTAAATGCTGTGGTGATGCTTATGACAAACGCCATGTGTCCTTGGTTCTCTCTGTGAATGGACGTCAAGTTATTCATCTAGCATAATAAGCTGGTTATCTTTCAGTGCCTGCTTAGTAGTCTGTGGGTATGTCAGGCTGTGGAAAGTGGTCGAGGTCTGAACAATGGAGGTGGGTCTGTCTTCAAGTTAGCTTTATGTTCAGTTGTGAATATTTTTTTTCATGTTGCCTTCTCCACGACTTCCCACTGTAGTAACAGTTTGCTTGAAAGTGATAGGTAATGTACTTCATCCTCATCCTTCAGTAACATTCCATGATAGAATACTTTCCTATCTGAGATCATGTAATCTGCTTTTCCGGGTTTCCCTTCTTTTAATTAATGGATCCTTGGCACCCATGTCAATTGTTGAACCTTCAAGTCTGCTGCTGGAGGTCTGCTGTTGTCTTACTGATCCACATTAAAGGTCGATGTTGTTCAGATTACAACACAACTAAATTCATAATTTGCATAACCAAATACAGTCACCAGAATTATTCACTGTATGTTTAAGCTAAACATGTCAGTGTGTGAACAGTTTTTCTACTTCCAGAACATTTGCCACATGTTAAACAAACAATAGCAGTTAATGACTTAATATCCAGTTATTCTGTCTACACTTAGGCTTGAAAAGTTTGACTAATGCTATTGAGATAAATTGTATACCTGTAGAAAATAATTTTGCCTGTGTTGCCTGATAGTCCCTTGTGGTAATGAAGAACTAAACGGACATAATGACATTTATGGTAGCATGCAGTTTTGCGACTGGTATACGATGTAAAGGCATCTGCCATTATCACTGGTTAATTGTGAAGACTGCTGTCTTTTCATAGTAGCATTTTCTTAGATCGACTGAAGCAGGGATTAAAAAGGATTGGTAAATACACCCCCTTATATAGTGTGGAATCAACCATGTTTCTTGAGGCAGTGTGTGTTTTTAGCTTCTGTTCATAATTCCTTATATGAGAGTGTTGATTGAAGTATCTCCATCTGCACTTGAGTGGAATCAAGGTCTGAAGCACGTGTCCCATGCATAAAAAATAATCTGGTGTTTACATATTGGGCAACCAGGAGAGAGAATCCAGTTGAGCACTTTGGTGTTAGGACGAAGCATTGTAAGACTTCTTGAGCAAACTGGGTAGCTAGTGCAAAGAATAAAGACAATTGTACAAAGTGGAAAAAAAAAGTATAAATGCTGAAGTAGAACACTGTTTGTATACCAAGCAGTGTCATTGTTGAGAAATAAAATCTGAAAAGGCCAAATGTGGCAGTTTTTAATCCTAGATTTAAATGTCTTTATGAATGTTTAAATGTAGCAGATTACAGCCTGTGTTCAGTATCTGTGGCCTGTGGACAAAGTGACCTTGCTGACCTTACGATGGGCCTGCATTGACTTAGACTTGTACAGTTCATTACAGTCTTAAGGTTAAAATGTTCCTGTGATTTACATTCTGTCCAGTAAGTGGAGCTCTGTCTTCGCAGTCTACTCTACAACTACTTTTGTGCATCTGCTGGAACAGGAAGAAAAAACACAGATGCTAAAAGCACCTGTGGATGTAAATTGGTTTCATGAATAATGCAGGTATTTGCTGATGTGGTTTTCTGCCACTTAGGCAATATTTAGGGATGGGATATGCATACAGGAGCCAGATCAGTGTTTATTTCAGTAGCCAGTGATGTCAGTGTGTATGAAAATAAATACATTTTTACATAAAAAAGTTAGTGTTCTAGTAATTTCAAATTCAGTTAAGTATTTATAAACCAATTCCTGATGACATACAGAGGTCATCTTCTGCACTGAATAGGTCTTCTGTTCTTGCAGATGGCTATGCTTGTTGAAGTACAGAAGCAGGACAGCAAAGGAGAAATAAAACAATAAGTTTGGCAAGTGAACTAAGGGGCCGTCTGTGTGAGATGTACACCGTATGTTCAGGGCAGATGCAAGCACGGCAGCTCAGGTTCCAGGCTAAATGTTATTTCCATTTCCACTGGCATCAAATGATTCTTCGCTGCACTCCTTTATGTTCACAACATTTAATTTGTTCAAACACCATGTTATTACTGAGTGTGAAGCAAGAACAGAAGCGCTAGTTGAAGCTAGTACTAAAATACCCCATGGCAAGTAATTGTTTCAGTACTTTGAGAATTGTCAAGTCTCAGCTGTAGCACTTAAGGCTTCTGGTTCATTGCAAAGAAACACACACACACAAAACCCTGTGTATATTGTATACTGGTAAAGAGAAAGCTGTTATTGAAGTCTGAAATTTGAAATGAGGAAAATGTAAGAAGAAAAGCTGATACTGAGTGTAAAGCACACATTTAATACCAAGAGAAAATGCTTTTTGTTAGCTGTGTGTGTTTTATTTATATATATATATATATATATATATATATATATATATATATATATATATATATATATATATATATATATAGTGTGTGTGTGTATATGAATATATTCCATCAAACCCTTCAAAGCAGCTACTTTACAAATGTGAAAAAGAGTGTTAAGGGTACCTCACTTGCGATTAAAATGCAAAATAACTTTAAAAGGGCAATCCTTTATGTTTGTAGCATAGCGTTAGCAAATGTGACTTTACCACTTTCTTGCATCTAGTGCTATAAATGTTGAGGACAGAAGCTCAACCTGGGAGGCTAGGACCTCAGCCTCACATATCTTATAAAATTAAGTTTTGCCTATTTCTTGGGATGGAGAGCAGATCTTTCTATATTCAAATGAGAATAAACAGTGAGAATGGTAAACCTTTGTCATGTTGCAGGTATCTTACCTTTTGCTGTCTGGCTTAGGGGCACCTGAAATGTAGCTGTGTTACTTGAGCTGGGTAACAGCTTGAAGCAGTGATTTTCTGTTGACCAACTGCTTTGTGTTTGCCATTGTCCAATTCCTGTGATTGTAAGCGCATTCCTTGTCACTGGAAGGAGATGACCCTGCTCTGAAAATACTTTGGGCTTGTTTTCTTCAACTTTCTATCAAATTGTATGTCTATCATCTGCTAACTTCTTAAGGTTTACTTGACAGTGGTACATCCATATTGACTTCATTCAGGATCGTGGAAGGAGGGGATAAGCTCCTCCTCTCACCCATTGCTAAGTTGTATTATGCACTATTTGCAGCCAGTTACCTCACTGATAAGGAGGTACTGTTGAGACACTTATCACAAAAGGAAAAACGGGAAAGTTTCTTTAAAGTGTGGTTACAAGCTACAGACATAAATGTACAAAAACTAAAATCTAAATGTTACTGATTTTGCTGTATATTAGATGAATTACGTCATTTAAAGATTAATCCACAGAAGTGATATAGAATGGTTTTCTTTATTTTTCCCCCTTGGTGTGTTAAGTACCAAGAGAAACATGCTAGTTTGTCTGTAACAAACCAGCTAAACTATATCATGGGACGGTATCACACTGAATGTTGGGGCCTAATTTTATATTAAGTTGTTAGACCAAGTCAGAGGGCAATGAAAGACATTGCTAACAGAAGAACAGTATATTTATTTAATATTTCTTAAAGCCAAGCCTAGTATAACATTGGGGAGTTTTAATTAATTCCTCTCGATTGATGTAATACTAACAGAAGTTGCTTATTTTGCAACTTTTAAGTAGTGAAGCTGACAGCTCTCCTTTAGGCCAAAACCAATCTGCATTATTCCAAAATAACACTATTTAGAATAGGTGACTTTGTTATGGTTCTGTAGCCATGCAGTTGTTATGCAGTTGATGGGGTGCAGGGGCCTTGGCTACCCCAGTAAAATACCCTTTGCATTTTACATTTGCTGTTTTGTTTATGTAGTTCTTCTGCTAGGCACTTGTTTTATATATGTTTGTGTATTTTGATGCATTTGGGTTTTTGTACTAGTGGAAAGCTTTTTATAATGACCGCCAGTGTCATCTTTTTTCTTCTGGGTGGGTTTTGTTTTTCTGGGCTTCATTTTCATGATGTGAGTTCATTGCATTGTGATATGCGGTCCCAAAATTCTGGACATGAGTTAATAGAAGGATTTTATTTTCTTTTGCTCACAGCTGAAAAAGAGCTGCCACCAGCTTTTCTGTTTACTTGTTGGGTCTACTGGACCTGTCATAGCCTCTCCTGAGCTCAGCCGGACCCATGTCTTTAGCTGTTATGGAGATGGAGGATGCTGGTGCAGCATCAATACTGATGCCCAAGAGTGTGCCCCAACTCAGTGCAGCAGGCAAAGCTGCCGCAAGGTAGATGATCAGTGTTGTAAACAGGTTCTTGCATACACAACTTCCTGATTAAGTGGCACACCACTTATGTAGCATGGAACCCACCCAGCTCAGAGCCTAGGCTCCTTCCCTTCCCCTATGATGGGGACACTGACATTGGCTGCTTATTCCCATCCTTCCCCTTAGGACCCTGCAGTGCCCCTGATGCTAACTGAAAAAAAGTTGTCTGTTACACAGTAAGGGCTTTTTCCCCTCCTCGCCACTGGAAACATAGAGGTTATTGGGAAGTAAAGACCACTTAGCCCACCTAGTCTTCCAACTATATTTCCTCATAAGTAACTAATAGATGTCCTTCCATTTCACTGTTAGACTATTCTTTACAATATGGATCCCCTGCCAAGAGAGGCCTGACGTCCGGCCAGTATAGCAAAGCCTTTAGGTTGTTAATGGTATGTAGAACGTCAGACGTATGCTCCCCGTGTACAGCATAGGCCATAACGGTAACCTCAGAACTGCTTTGCTGCCAATCCAAACACCATCGTCTGTCATTGGTCTGAACACTCGCTTCGTTTGCTGGATTACCAAGATGTTTTTCAGATAAATGCCCCGTTGGGGGTTTGTTGTTTTGTTGCTTGTGGGGGTTCATGTTATCCAGAAATGGTAAATGCAAGTGTGGGAGACAGATTCCCCATAAAGATAGTCATGAGCAGTGTTTATTTTGTCTAGGTGCTTCCCAAAACCATACATCCTGTTATATTTATCAGGCTTTCGTGCTGAAGACACTGCATAGTCTGCTTTCCTGTTTGGCGATATACTTAGAAAACCACCATCTTAAGCTTTTGCAAAAGACACCTTAGAAGGAACTTTCCACTTTGAGGGTCAGCCATCCCCAAAGAAGAAGACCAAGAAAGCAAGGTCTGATTCTTCGACTGTACCACCTCTGCCAGACATCTTTCTCAAGGCTAGTAAAAGCTTGTAAGATCACCTGGATCCTTGTTGGAATCCTCTTCCACGACTGCTTTGGAGGCCAGCATGGATCTGGCTTCATGCATGTCCCTGGAGGCCTTGCAAACGTCTGATCTGATGATGTTAATCTTCATTCATTCCTTACTGATGGGTGCAGAAGATCATAGCCAGAGGTTACCACATACCATTCAGTATTTACCTAAAGTCATCAAGACAAATTCCCAGTCAAAGGGAAGCAGCAGCTCAAGAGATAAGAAAGCTGTCTCAAAAGAGAGTCATCCATGCAGTCCCACCAGACCAAATAGGATCCAGATTCTACTCAAGATTCTTTAGTGCCAAAAAAGACAAGAGACTGGAAACCAATTTTGGATCTCAGCATTCTGAACAAATTTGTCAACCAAACAAAATTCCGGATGGTCACGGTTCAGTCTGCCCTCCCCTTTTCTGGAGAAAGACAATTGGATGTGCTCACTAGATCTTCAGGATGCTTATTACCACATAAAAAATGGACAAATCCAGAAGATTCCTTTACTTCCAGCTGGGAACCAATCATTACTAATTCTGGGCGTTGCCCTTTGGACTCTCTACAGCCCCCCAGAGTGTTCACCAAATGCATGGCAGTGGTAACAGCTCACTTGAGACTGCAAGGATTTTAGATGTTACCACCCCTACCAAGCGTCTACTGGTGACAGCTCTAAACGAGACTCTTAACATTGGCAGAATACCTAGGAATCTCTATAAACGGAGAGAAATGCAAGCTGACTCCTTCTCAAACCTTGGAATTTATAGGAGCAACTTTCAATACCCAGTCTTCCCTGGTCTCCCTCCCAGAAAACAGACTGGAAAGGCTAAGGTCTCAACTCTTGGTGATACTCTCTCAAGACCAAGTTTCAGCTCTGGTGGTCCTCCAACTTCTAGGATCAATGGCAGCATCAGTTACAATAGTTCCTGTAGCAAGACTACACATGAGGCTTCTCCAGTCGCTCCTTCTGACGCAGTGGTATCCTTTGCATCATCCCATGTCCTTTCAAATCTGGATAACAAAATGTTTGCAAAAAAGATTTAATTTGGTGGGTGAAGCCAAAGAAAGACTTACGGAGTTGCCCTTTCTCCCCATCTCAGCGCAGGGCCATAGTGACCACGGACGCTTCCCTGATAGGGTAGAGGGCCTTTTTCAGGGAAAGACAGTCCAAGGTACGTGGTCAGATAGAGACCTATCTGCATATCATTGATCTAGAACTGACAGCAGTGATTCTAGTGTTGCAAGCATTCCAGTCTGTCCTCCCATCAAGAACAATTGCTATCCAGTCTGACAACATGTCAGTAGTCTGGTACATCAACAAACAAGGGTGAACCAAGTCCTATCCATTGTGTCGAGAGGCCATGAGAATTTGGCAATGGGCGATAGCTTCCAACCGCTTTCTTTCTGATTGCAACGCATATTCCCGGGATTTCTAATGTGATTGCAGACAAACTGAGAAGATGTATCCTACTGCCTCACGAGTGGTCCCTCAATCCAGTCATCGCGGCAAAGATCTTCAGCCGCAGGGGCCAGCCTTACTGCGACCTATTCACCTCCCCAGCAAATCACAAATACAGCAGCTACTTTCCCCTAAATCCCCCGCAGGGGGAGTCCCTGAGGGACACTCTGATACACGACTGGCTCACGGGACTTCTGTATGCTTTCCCTCCCCTTCCCCTGATTACTTAATTGCTAAAGAAGGCCTTTCAGCTGAGAAGCAGAGTAATCCTCATTGCACCCTACTGGCCCTGACAAGTTTGGTTTTCCCTTCTTTTGGCCTCACTTAGTATACCAACCATGGATTCTGGATCCAACTCCAGAAATGATTTCACACCCTCAAGGGTTGACTCACCAAAACATATCCAGTCTCAAGCTGACAGATTGGGTTCTCCACTTCCAGACAGGCAGAATAACCATACCTCCCCGGTATGTGATATCCTTCTGGCTTCACATAAACCATCCACCAGGAAAATCTGTCTTAGCAAGTGGAAGAGGTTCCTTATTTGGTCCCGACAAAGAGAACTAGACCTTTGCTCAGCTCCTGTTAGTGTGGTTTTGGATTATCTGTAAAGTCTTCTTCGTTCAGGAGCAGCAGCCTCCACCATTTGAGTACATTTGGCTGCTATCTCAAACTACCATAATGGATTCTAAGACTCATCCTAATCTTCTTGAAAAGGGTCTCTCATATCAGACCACCCTTCAAAGAACCAATCGAACCTTGGTGTTTAACACTAGTACTGCAATCCCCGACGCGATCACTTTTCAAACCTGCTGCCACTTGCGATATAAAGTTCTTATCCTGGAAATCACTATTTTTAGTAGCAATCACCTCAGCAAGACACACATCCAAGCTTCAGGCCTTGTGCCTAAAACGTCCTTACATGGTCTTTCATAAGGACAGAGTATCACTCCGGACTAACCCACCCTTTCTGCCCAAAGTTATTTCAGAATTGACAGTTAACCAGACAATTGACCTACCAGTCTTTTTTCCTAACTACTGAAATAAAGGAGAATACTACTTTTGTTTGCTGGATGTACATAGACAATTACGATTTTATCTGGACAGAACTAAATCGGTACGTAAATCAGACCAGTTGTTTGTTTCCTATTCAGGCCCTAAATTGGAAAACTCTGTTTCTAAAGTGACTTTATCTAAGTGGTTGAGAAACTGTATATTCTTGGTCTACCAACTTAAAAAAATTCCTCTGCCGAGCAAGGCCAAAGCACACTCCACCAGATCAGTGGCGACTTCTGCTGCTTTTCATTCAAAGGCTTCAGTGGATAATATCTGTGCAGCTGCAACTTGGCTACCCCTCATACCTTCGTCACTCATTATAAACTGGATTTGGTCTCCAGGGGGAGAGCATCCCTTGGTTCGATGTTACTCTGGAACATCCTTCCATAAGGGCCTCCCAGGACATAAAGTAGCTTGGGACTCTGTCCCATCAGTAAGGAATGAATGAAGATGAACAACATTAGATAAAGAAGTTATTTTCTTACCATAACGTTCCATCTTTGTTGTTCATCTTCATTCATTCATTACATCCCACCCTCCTCCTCCCTCCAAGGGGGCTCCTGGATGTTCGGATTTGGTCCAAATCCCTCATTGGGGACCTGCTCAGAAAAAGCCTCTGCTTTCTTTATCATGGGCAAACTTGATCTGAGGTAACGGGGAGGGGACACTATGGGTAAAGCTTAGCTCGAGAGTTTTTTGGCTGGCACGAGTTTGTTATAGGGCCAACTCTTGGGTAAATATTGAATGGTATGTGGTAACCTCTGGTTATGATCTTCTGCACCCATCAATAATTAGTATGAACAACACAGATGGAATGTTATGGTAAGAACTTTTTCCAGATGCTCAGGAGGAACCTTGGCTGATTATTAGTGAAAGGCCTGCGGGTGCTCCTCAGATTTTGGTTAGGGAGGAGGTACCAACTACCATTATAGAGTGTCGTACGGGGTTTGAGCCTTCTAAGTTTTACAAGGCTGACGTCTCCTTAACGAAGTAGCAAAAACTAAACATTTCTCCTGCTCCCAAGGACCCTCAGAGTGAATGGTAGAATTTCTCTCAAGGTCTATTTTAGTCCCTTATGGCTTTGAAACCTTCTCAAGGGGGTTGTTTCCCAGCTCACCCTTAGCTTTCTACTCCTCTTAAGATGCCTAGGGAACAAGATTCCTCTGAGTAGGAGGAGGATTCAGATGAGGAATCCCTTGCCTGTTTTTCCAAGATTCCTTTGCAGTTAGACTGTGATTCTGAGGAAGAGGAGTCCACTAGTCCTGGCTCTCTTTTTGATGAGATTTCCTTTGGGGGCACACTTTCCAGAATGACTGAATTTTTCAAATGGGATTGTGCTCAGGTGTCTGAGGTTCAGAAGAGGCATTAATGAGCTTCTGCAAATGGAATCTCCTGGGCCTTCTGTTCCTCCTTTTCTAAAAGGGTGCTTTGTTGGGCACCTTTTCTACTGCATCTCAGGCTCCTGATTCCCACCCCTCTGCTCCCAAAACACCTTATGGGCTTTATAAGGTGCCTAATGATTGCAGGTTCCTTTATAAGTACCCTTCTGTGGTGTTTCTGGCATCTGACAAGCCATCAAAGTTACTGCCATCTACAAAGTTGCTTCCTTCTGATAAAGACAGCAGAACTATGGAAAGACTGGGTAATGAGGATTATACCTTGGCTACCCTTGCTTTTAGGCTTGCAAATTATCAGACCCATATAACAAGATATATTTTGGCTCTTCAATCTCAGGCCAGTCAGGTTATTTCTGACTTTCCAGACTCTAAGGGGAAGACTTCTGCTGTCTCCTTGTTGAGGACTTCCCAGGTGGTTTGCCATTCTGTTAAATGCAGTTCTGATGCAGCAGATGCTTCTTCTAGGGCTGCTGCTTTTGGTTCTGTGCTGAGGAGATATTTGTGGCTTCAGCTTCAACCTTTGCCTGACGATATTAAGGTGAGGTTGATGGATGCTCCTTTGGATAACAAGCATTTGTTTGGTGCTGCTGCAGATTGTATAAGTTCCTACAGGAAAAGGGTAAGGTCTTACAAGATCTAAAACATATCCTTGTTTCGCTTGTACCTAAATTCCAAAGGAATTACCCTAATAACCTGGCCTTTGTTCATAGGCGGCCCTCCCCACAAAGGTAAGAGGGGTGGTAGAAAGGCTCCTCATGCTAAGGCTGCCCAGACTGTCTTAGCTCAGGAAATCTCCTTTTCCTGACAAACCAGGTGCTGTCTGACTTATCCCGTTCTTCTCAGCTGCATTCTTCTTTCTCTTCATCTTTCCCTGTCCCTTCCTGTTTGGTTAAAGATTACTGAAGATTCCTGGGCTCTTTCCATCATTCGCCAAGGGTGTACTACATGATCTGGAAATCTCTTCCCCCTTTCATCAGCATTCCTCAGCCCCCTCAGGAAAAGTTGGACGCCTTTCCAGAGTTGCTTCAGGGTCTAGTAACTCAGGGAACTTTTCAGGAAGTTTCTTGAAGGGGAAGGGATTTCATTCCAGAATGTTCTTGGTCCCCAGGAAAGAGGGCACTTGGAGACCCATTCTGGATCTCTCTCACCTAAACACCTTTTTGAAGGTCCCCTCCTTTCAAATGTTGTCCCTTCATAATTTGTTTCCTCTGCTGTTTCCTCAGGCTTTTCTAGTTTATCTGGACCTTGAGGATGCTTAGCTTCATATTCGCTATTTCTCCCCTTTTCAGGAAGTTTTTACGTTTCTCTGTTGCTTCCTGGCATTTTTGGTTCTCTGCTTTGTCCTTTGGCTTCTTTACTTCCCCAAGGGTATTCACCAAATGCCTCTTTCCTGTGATTGCTTTTTGCATGCTTAAGGGGGTTACATATATTTCCCTACCTAGACAAACTTCTTTTTCAGGCCTCCTCTCCAGAGATTCTGCTACAACATCTTCACTTTGCCATTTCTCTCCTACAAAGCCTGGGATTCACTGTACATTTCCAAAAGTCCTTCCTACTCCTTCACAGGACCATGTTTTTCTGGATTGTAGTATCCAAAGTTTTCCAATTCTGGGATCCCTGCCTCCTTCCAAGGCTTTAGCTCATGTTGCCTTCTTTCAGTCCTTCCTCTGGCATTGGTCACTGGCATGGAATTTCTGAGAGCTCTGGGTTTCTTGCCCTCCATCATTCCTATGCTTCCTCTAGCCAAACTCCACATGAGAGAGCTTCAGTGGTTTCTAAAGCCAGTTTGGCTTCAGCACTCTCATCCTGTAGATTTCTTATTCCTTCTTTCATGCCTCAAGCTGGAATTTCAGTGGTGGATTTGGCAGTTGTCACTCAATCCAGAGCTTCCTTTTCAACCTCCACTCCCCTCTCGGGAGCTGTTCACAGACACTTCAGATGTGGGCTGCGGGGCTTCTTTCGGTTCTCTAAAAGTGCAAGCCCTCTGGTCACTTCAGCAAAAGAAAGACCACATCAGTTTCAAAAAGAGCATTTCATCCTCTTTTTACTCCAGAGCCCCTCAATGTACTTCTGGGCAATACCACAGTGATGTGCATGTCAACAAGAAAGGGAGGGGGGCAAGATCTTATGTCCTTTGCAGGTTAGCACTTCAAGTGTGGGAGCTAGCTGTCTAGTATCAGGTGATGCTTCAGGCAGTTTACATTCCCTCAGGTCAAAATATTGTGGCGGACTCTCTGAGCAGGTCTATATCACAATCTCACAAGTAGATGCTTCACAGGGATGTGTTTCTGGAATTTGTTCACCAGTGGGGTACTCCTCAAGTAGATCTATTTGTTTCCCCTCTGAACAGACCACCAACTCTTTTTTTGCTAGAGCCCCATGTCTTCTGGCCTGGAAGGTGGATGGCCCTCTCTTTCCCAGTGAAGGGGATGCTTGTCGTCGTCCCCCTTCCAAAAGTCCTGTTCAAGTTTAACCAGCATGCTCCCAAAATCTTGCTGGTGACTCCCGTTTGCCCCAGACAGCATTGAATCTCCCTCTTCTCCTGTATTTAGCCAAGGGCAGTCATCACAAGTTAACTCACAGGGTGGACCTACTCTCACAAGACAAGGGATCTCTCATCCATCCTCACCTGTCCACTCTTCACCTGAAACAGTGGGTGATAGGATTTTGATTCCATATAGATACCTTTATTTCTGATGACATATGGGCTACTTTTCAGCTATTTTTGCTTGTCTGCCTTCAACACCCCCTTTAGCCTCTAGATTTGAGGCCAAATCATTTCTTAAAGGCATCCTTCATATTAGATTTCCCAGGAAGCCTGTCCCTCCTTCCTGGGACCTTAATTTTATTTTGGAGAAATTGACCCAGGCTCCTTTTGAGCCTACGGCTTTAGCTTCCTTGCAGCATTAAGACTGTTCTTCTGTTGGTCCTTACTTCTGCCAGATGGGTGTCTGAGCTTCAAGCCCTTATAGCTGTTCCTCCTTTTTTAGTTTTCCATAAGGTCAAGGTTGTCCCTTCATATTAATCCTTCTTTTATGCCGAAGTGGTAAATAAGTTGTCTCTTAATCGGTCTGTTCATTTACCCACTTTTTTTTCCCCTTTTCCACAATCTGGTAATAAGAAGGTTTTGCACACTTTGGATGTTCTTCGTGATTCACTGTTGCAGTCATTACATTTGGGTAATCTGCTGGCAGGTTGCCCTCAGTCGGCCTGAATTCCAAAGTCTTGGGTCCTGCGTCGGTTGCTGTCTTTTCTTCCATGACGTCAGGTCGTCAGGGGCTATAAAACATGCAGCTGACGCCATTTTCTTTAGTCTTTATTGCCGTGCGGTGCCCGAAGCAGAAGCATTTCCGCAAGTGCCGGTCAGCCGACTACTGAAATATTCGAGTTTGAGTTTCAGAACTGAAGTCTTCACTAAAGCTAAGTGCTCTGTTGGGGAAACTTTTTTTCTTGCTTTTTACCGACGTCAGAAAAAGTTAATAATTGTATTACTTGTGGGAAGCAAATACCTCATAAGGATTTCCATTTATACTGTATTCCGTGCCTAGGCCCTGATCACAATGTGCCTGGCTGTTGGTTTTGTGCTAGATTTAACCAACGCACTATTAAGCGTCGGTATATTTTTGCATCATAGTATTTTGGCAACGGATTTGACTACCCAGAAATGTCGGATAGCAATCCGACTACCGGAGTACATAAAAAACGCAAAGAAAAGGACAGAGAAAGGCAGTCGAGATCCAAAACCGACGACAAAGCTTCTCCTAAGCCAGTCGCTGGTTCGCCGGTACTCAGTGAGGTGCTTTTGCAGCACCTGATACCCGCTACCATCGAGGCGCAGGCCTCTACCAACACCCATGTGGATTCCGGCATGCCCCAAAATACTCAAGGTATTGGACCGACGGATGTATCTCCCTCAGATGGGTCCGGAGCCGCTGAGCAGGCACCGACGTCTGAGGGTGTATTCAGACCTCAACATTTGTATATCAAACCGACAACAGCTGCAAAACCAGAGACAAAAGCCACTTCTAAAACTAAAAAACTGACGCATGAGCCATGTGCACAGGCCTCTGCCTAAAAAACAGATAATCAAAATGGCTGAAGACCTTATTACCTTGATCAGAGGTACCCATCCCCCTCCAGATAAGAGGCCTAGGCAAGACACTGATTATGAATCGTCAGCTCAGGTTTCTATTTCTTCTGATTCCTCTTCTGATCAGGAATTGTCTATATCTCCCTATGAGGATTCCGATGTTGAGGAGTCCATTCCATCTGCATCTCCTCCTGAGGATTATTCATTTGGAGAAACCTTGCATACTTTGAGGGAGCATTTTCACTGAGAGAGTCAAGATTTCTCAGAATCAAAAAAGAGGCTCAGATATTTCCTTCTTCTCCCCCCTCAGCACAAGCCTTTAGCCATTCTCCCTGTTTTAGACATTGTGGATGATGTGTTTTCGGGTTCAAGCTTGACCCCTGACTCCTTACCTCCGGCTCCCAGTAAGCCTGACAGATATTAAGGGTCCCTGACTCACATAAATTTTTATTTGGAAACCCTGCTGCTGATCCTGAAATATTTCACAGGGTCCAAAGGGAGTTAAGACCTCAACAGCAAAAAAAACTCCTACACCCTCTGACAGAGATTCAAGGGCACTAGACAGATGGGGAAAAAAGGTTTATACATCTGCATCCTTGGCAATCAGGGCCTTAAGCTGTCAATTTCATATGCTTAAGTACCAACAACATGTTGTTGGATTGTTGAAACAGAAAATTATGTTGATTTCAGAATGTGCAGAAAGCAAAGAATTCCAGGAATTATTGCATGCAGCTGAACAAGTTGGAAAGCATACTTTGCAATGTGGTTTTGATTCGTTAGAGGCCTCCTGCAGGGCCGCAGTTACTGGATCTGTGATTAGGAGGCATGCCTGGTTAAAGAAACAAAATTTGCCTGATCATGTTAAAGCTAAATTGCTAGATGCACCTTTACAGCATGATTCTCTGTTTGGTATTAAGGCAGAAGAGGTTCTAAAGAAAATGGAAAACAAAGCTAAGTCTATGCAAACTGTAAGACTTCTTACAAGTGCAGCCACCAAGATTCAGTAAACACTGGCCTACAAAAAATTGGTCCTTTCCTGTGTCAGACGGAGCTCAAAGGGGCAAATCCAGATGCCCTAAGGGTTCCAGATACCAGGCGCAAGATTCATACAGGTCAAAGCAATGGGGCGCTTCCACCTCCAAATCTGGAGGAGATAAAGCGCAAACTTACAGAAAGCAATCCCAATGACTTATCTTTTGGCAGCACCCATAGGGGGAAAATTAGCACTTTTTGCTCAAAACTGGCAGTTAATAACCCAGGACAAGTGGGTACTAAACATCGTATCACAGGGATACAGATTCCATTTCTACACTGTGCCAATGGCAAATGGTTGGCTGGATCTGCCAAAAAATCAATGGGCAGAGGCACAGAAACAGGTTACGCCCCTCATGGATATGGGGGCCATTCAGACAGTACCAGAACAGGAAAAAGGACAAGGTTTTTACTCAAGACTGTTCTTGGTACCCAGGAAGGACAAGGCCTGGCGGCCAATACTGGATTTATCGATTTTGAACACATACCTGGACATTACAAAATTCAAAGTGCTGACTTTGCAGCAGCTTCTGCCCATGCTGGACAAGAATGCTTGGCTGGTGACTTTAGACCTAAAAGAGGCATACCTGCATGTCCTAATAAGACAATCGTACAGAAGATACCTTAGATTCAAGGCTGGCTTAATACATTACCAATTCTCTGCACTGCCCTTTGGCTTATCTACTGCGCCCAGGGTCTTTACAAAGTGCCTGGCACCAGTAATTGCATTTTGCAGACAAAGAAGTATACAAATATATCCTTACTTGAGTGACTGTCTCATTCAAGCAGAGAACAAAAACACTCTTCTTCGACACCTGATGTTTGTGAGAAGGCTTCTAACATGCCTAGGGAACACAAACGAAAAGAAATCACAACTGGTACCCTCTCAAAAGATAACATTCCTGGGTGCAAGCTTGGATACAAATGCCCAGATGGCTTACCTCAAGCCAGACAAGCAAAGACAACTGACTACTTACTTCAAACTGATGGCAACAAAAACCCAATATTCTGCAAGACAAATTCTACAGGCTCTGGGCTTCATGGCATCCTGCATCCTACTAATTCCATATGCAAGACTGCATATGAGGAAACTTCAATGGTACCTAAAAAGTTTATGGAATCAACATTCACGCAGTCTGGAAACAATGATTCCTCTCATTCCCTGCCTGCAGCAAAAGTTTCTATGGTGGGCAAAGGCATGTCACCAAAACATGGGACTGCCCTTCACTCTACCCCCTGCCCAGCTAAACCTTAACAACAGACGCATCAGATAATGCCTGGGGGGGCCCACATGGCAGGAAGATGCATTCAGGGCTTATGGACACCAAAACAAATGCATCTGCGTATCAACCAGAAAGAGATGCTAGCTGTTCAAAATTCCCTAACAGCCTTCAAGGACTTACTTCATCCAGGACAACTACTAATAAAGACGGACAACACCACAGTCATGTGATATATAAACAAGCAAGGGGGCACACACTCATACCCCCTTTGCAGATTAGCCATGGCACTGTGGGACACAGCTTTGACCTACCAAATACATCTTCAAGGTCAATTCCTGCCAGGAAAACAAAACACTCTGGCAGACGATTTAAGCAGAAACCTTATGGATCCTCATGAGTGGAAACTAAATCCACAAGTCTTCAGCATGATAACAGACAAATGGGGGAGCCCAGATATAGATCTAGTTGCTTCTCCTCAAAATTATCAGTTGAAAAGATTCTGCACAAGGACTTATCACTGACAAGCATGGAAAGTGGACGCCCTATCCTTCAGTTGGAAAAACCCATCTGTTTACGCCTTTCCTCCTCTGCCTCTTCTAACCAAGGTCCTCCTAAAAGTCAGACAAGAGAAGCCAAAGATGATATTAATTGCCCCAGACAGGCCCCGCCAATACTGTTACCCAATCCTAAGGAACTTGTCTCAGTACCCAGCTTGGACCTTGCCCCAAAGACAACAACTACTGTCCCAGCAAAAGAATCAGATCCTGCACAATCAATTACAGTCTCTGAACCTGGCAGCATGGCTAATCATGTAGTCATACAAACAGCACCTCTCAGTAAAGCTGTGTCTGATGTCATTTTGGAAGCCAGAAGGCCTAGCACTAGAAAATCTTATGCTGACAAATGGAAGTGATTCTGTGCTTGGAATCGAGCACAAGGAACTGATACAGCAAAACCAAATATTCCTCATATATTACAATACTTAACTGAGATGCTTGACAAAGGCCTATCTTTCGCATCAATCA